>NC_059114.1:48269878-48437378 GCF_020740685.1 Jaculus jaculus | reverse complement strand
ACATGTTGGCTGCTACAAATACTATAAACAAAAGTGGCATTGTTTGTTTGAACTGAACACTTGCTGATCCTGACATAAGGTTCTCTTGCATGTGTTCAGTTGCAGAATAAATGTAAGTTCTCTGTTCATATCTATTCTGGTCCTCAGCCCTTAACCAATGTAACAACATTAATGAATTGCAAGAATATTCACAGGCAGCCCTACATGTATAAAAATGCTACTTTTTAAAGCCTTAAAGACTGGGGTTTTAGAACATTCAGTGCTAAAGTATGTATTTGGAATATATTCTGTTATCAGCACCAAATGCTGGGGGCATAGCAATTAATTAGTCACTACCACTGTGGAACTTGTATTTTAGTATATAATATTTAGAGAGGCAGGACCATTTAAGGATAAGCATTCTCACAGAAAGTTGGGTGTAGTGTGTGGGTACAGGTACACCTGTAAATATCGGCCCTTAGGAGCTAAGGCAGGAGGATCTTGAGTTCCTAGGCTACACAGTTTGACCCTGTCATGAAATAAGAAAGAAAACCATAAAGCAACTTTGGAAATAACAGCTTTGCCAGTACCTCAGAAAGAAAGTGGAGGAGGCTCTGTTGGCTGACTTGCTCTGCCCCTTCCTGAGATTCCTCACTCTCTCCATCACCAACAAGGAGCTCACTAGGTTCTCTCCCTGGGCTACTACTTTCTTCTAATTCCTCAGCCTCTGGGTCTGGATCCTCGGTTTGTCTCCAGCTGCCCACATCAAGATCCAGACTGGAGTCCCAGGAGCTGAAGAGGGACCTGTAGTCGTTGCTCAACTCAGAGTCATTAGGATAGTCTTGGTCAGAATCCAACCAAACCCATTCACACCCCATCTGTAAATACACAGAAAAGACGTATTAAATTCATTCACATCAATATTCCTCATGCATCTCCATCTTACAAAGTTAGTAGAAAGGACCCAGAAAATTCTTATTATTCATTAGGAAGAATGAAAACTAGCTAATGGGAGACATTAAATGAAGTGATTTTTGTTTTTTGGAATAAGAAAAATCTTCATGGGCTGGGGGGATGGCTTAGCCGTTAAAGCATCTGCCTGCAAGGGCAAAGGACCCAGGTTCGATTCCCCAGGACCCACATTAGCCAGATGCACAAGGGGGCACACGCATCGTTTGCAATGGCTGGAGGCCCTGATGCGCCCATTCTCTCCCTCTCTCTGTGTCCAAGAAAGAGAGAGAGAGAGAGAAAGAAAGAGAAACTTCATGTTAATATATACTCAATAATTTATTTTTGATTTTTCAAATAGGGTCTCACTGTAGCCCAGGCTGACCTGGAATTCAATATGTAGTCTCAGGCTGGCCTTGAACTCATGGTGATTTGCCTACCTCTGCCTCCTGAGTGCTGGGATTAAAGGCGGGCACCACCACACCCAGTTCCCAGTAGTTTTTAAAAATATTTTATTTTTATTTATTTATTTCAGAGAAAGAGGGAGAGAGAGAATGGGTACACCGGGGCCTGCAGCCACTGAAAACGAATTCCAGATGCATGTGCCACCTCATGTATCTGGCTTATATGGGTATTTTGGCTTTGCAAGCAAGCACTTTAACCACTAAGCCATCACTGCAGCCCCAATGTTTTTTGATTTCTTCATACTACAAAAGAAGGAAAAGAACTAGAGCATCGCTATCCCAAATCACTCATAAACTCAATTGCAAACTTGATGGATGCTGTCTGTGTTTACACATTTGCAAACTATTTTTATAATTTCATGTATGTTTATAATATATTTTTAAAATTTCTTTTATTTGAGAGTCTGAGAGAGGCAGAAAGGGAGAGAGAAAATGGGCATGCTAGAGCCTCCAGCCTCTGCAAATCAACTCCAGATGCATGTGCCATCTTGTGCATCTGGTTTATGTAGGCCCTGGGGACTTGAACCTGGGTCCTTAGGTTTCACTGGCAAGTGCCTTAAATGCTAAGCCATCTCTCCAGCCCTATAATGTATTTTGATCATACACATTCCCATTACCTTCTCTTATTTACCTATTAACCATTAGATTCAAAATACCTTAGGATACCTTTAACGTCCTTCTAGTCATATCCAACTATGAGATGTTCTTTGTATTTTTTTTTTTTTTGAGGTAGTGTTTCACTCTAGCCCAGCTGACCTAAAACTCACTATGTAGCCCAGGCTGGCCTTGAACTCACCAGGAGCCTCCTACCTAAGCTTCCCAAGTGCTGGGATTATGGGCATGAACCACCATGCATGGGCTACAAAGCATTGTTTTTTTTTGTTTGTTTGTTTTTTGTTTTTTGTTTTGTTGAGGTAGGGTCTTACTCTAGCCCAGGCTGAACTGGAATTCACTATGTAGTCTCAGGGTGGGCTCAAACTCAACAGCGATCCTCCTACCTCTGCCTCCTGTGTGCTGGGATTAAAAGTGTGTGCCACTATGCCTAGCCTTGTTTTTTAAAATTATTTTCAAGCAGAGTGAAAGACAGAGAGAAGGGGCATGCCAGAGCCATTTCTCCTGGGCCCCCACTTTTTTTTTTTTTTGAGGTAGGGTCTCACTCTAGCTCAGGCTGACCTGGAATTCACTATGGAGTTCCAGGGTGGCCTCAAACTCATGGCGATCCTTGTACCTCTGCCTCTTGAGTGCTGGGATTAAAAGCGTGAGCCACAATGCTCTGTTCTTTGGGTTTTTTTTTTTTTTTTTTTTGGCTTTTCGAGGTAGAGTCTCACTCTAGCCCAGGCTGACCTGGAATTCTCTATGGAGTCTCAGGGTGGCCTCGAACTCACGGTGATCCTCCTACCTCTGCCTCCCCAGTGCTGGGATTAAAGGCGTGTGCCACCATGCCCGGTTTTGGGTTTTTTGGGTTGTTGTTGTTTTTTGGTTTTTTGAGGTAGAGTCTCACTCTGGTCCAGGCTGACCTGGAATTAACTATGTAGTCTCAGGGTGGCCTCGAACACTTGGTGATCCTCTTACCTCTGCCTCCCAAGAGCTGGGATTAAAGCATGACCACCATGCCCGGCTCTCTTTGGGGGTATTTTTGAGGCAGGGTCTCTTTAGCCCAGGCTGACCTGAACTCACAGTGATCCTACCACTGCCTCCTGGGATTAAAGGCATTTTAAAGCCCGTAATTAATTTCAATGCTGAAAGAAATGTTATTAAAGAATGGACACACCAGGGCCTACTGATGCTGCACCTGGTTTTACATGTATACTGGGGAATTGAACCCAGGACAACAGGCTTTGCAAGAAAGTACCTATGGTGGCTTCCAACTCTCAACAATGCTGGTCTCAGCCTCCCAAATGCTGGGATTACAAGTATGGTCCAGGCTGACCTGGAGTTAACTCTGTCATCTCAGGGTGGCCTTGAACTCATGGCAATCCTCCTACCTCTGCCTCCCGAGTGTTGGGATTAAAGGCATGCGCCACCACACCCGGATTTTAAAAATATTTTTGAGAGAGACAGAGGCAGATAGAGAATGGGCATGCCACAGCCTCTCGTCACTGAAAACAAACTCCAGAAGCATGTGTCACCTTGTGCATCTGGCTTATGTGGGTACTGGAGAATCAAACTTGGGTCTCCTCAGGCTTTGCAGGTAAGTGCCTTACCTGCTAAGCCATCCTTCCAGCCCTCAGTAACTTTTTTTTTTTTTGGTTGCTGGAGATTGAACCCAAGATTTTGTATGTGCTAGGCAAGCATAGTACTACTAAGCTTCACCCCCACCTATTTTTTTTTCCAAAGAAAGTTTACTTTGATAACTCAAATGGAGATTAATCTTCAAAAACCATTTTCGCTCTAGCATGGTGCCATATACAAATAATCCCAGCTATTTGGAAAGCTGGGACTAGTGGATTATTAATTCCAAACCAACTTTAGCAACAGGGAAAAACAAAAGAACACTCCATGGTAGGTACTACCTATAGAAATAGGAAGCAAGGGGCTGGAGAGATGGCTTAGCAGTTAAGGCGCTTGCCTGCAAAGCCAAAGGCCCTCAGTTCGATTTCCCAGTACCCACATAAGCCAGATGCACAAGGTGGTGCATGCATCTGGAGTTCATATGCAGTAGCTGGAAGCCCTGGCATGCCCATTCTATTTCTGTCTCTCAAATACAAAATAAATACTATGGGCAAGAAGTGTTAAATGAGACATATACTACTGAGATAATTCATGGTCATTTCTATTTTTGTTTATTTTCGTTTTTTTGAGGTAGGGTCTCACTCTAGCCCAAGATGACCTGGAATTCACTGTGTAGTCCCAGGGTGATCTCATCACAGTGATCCTCCTACTGCTGCCTACTGAGTGCTGGGATTAAAGGCATGCACTACCACGTTGGTCTATTTTTATTTATTTGAAATTATTTACTTGAGAGAGAGGAGGGGTGAGCAGATATGAGAAAATGGGCATGCCAGGGCCTCTAGCCACTCCAAGCTGCAGATGCATGTGCCACGTCTGGCTTATATGGGTACTGGGGAATCAAACCTGGGTCCTTAGGCCTCGCAGGCAAGTGCCTTAACCACTAAGCCATCTCTCCAGCCCTAGTATATTTTTTTTTCAGGCAAATATAGTTTTTTAACCTTAATATTCTTTAAGCAATACCTTGAACTCTGAAAATTAAAAAAATTCTCAAACATTTAAGAAAAGATGGTTAATATAATTGTTATCGCACAATCCAATACTTCAAAACACTTTACAAATTTAATTGTGGTTATCTTCTCCCAGTTCTAGGAGGAGCTTATACAAGAACTTTTCAGCTCTAACAATCTCATTTCTATAAAACATTATGTAGAAGAAAACACAAATTTCAAACACATATAAACATTAAGAACACACCAAAAGACTAGAATTTTCTTTTTGTTTATTGTATATACACACACACTTCACAGGTTGTTGTTTTTTTAAAGTCTGTACACTTCACAAGACAGTACAAATTAGCTAAGTCAGCTAGCTACATATGAGGGCATTAACACAGCCCATGATTTTTGCCCTAAAACAGGCAACTGTGCTACTACAGCTCTCTGAAAGAGATCTTCTCAGCTCATGTCATTTGGCCCAGACAACTCCTCTTCCATGAACTCCCACTTCTGGAACTGCGCCCACATTGCTTCTTGGCCTTTTGGCTAAGATCAAGTATGGCACTGAGTCCACAAGCCCAAGCTCTATCCTGTTTACGTGATTTCAGGTTCAGTTTAAAGAGGGTATTCTGAGGCTTCACTTTTTCATCTTCATATCTGCTTCAATGGCACAACGACGTCCCCTGGTTCCCCCATCCTAGATAGCAGAGAAAAAATGGAAGATGAGTGAGTGAGGAGGTAAGAGACAGACACAGTAAAGAATGTTGGGGATTTATTTTCTTGTGGGGAGAATTAGAAAAGAACTCCAAAGAAACTGGGGGCACATTTTCTGTCTTCCCCTAAAGAACACCTAACATTTTGTAGGACTGAGTATCTTTCTCATTCCCACCACAAGTCTTCAGAACTCATCTGGGGTCCCAAAGAGTATTAGCATCCCACCCAAGCCCACAGAAGAGTAAAGGCAGGACAGGCAGAAAGGGCAGTGAGTAGGGAGATTCTTGGCTAACATACCTGTCCAGGTGTTGGTCCCTATAAGAAAATCCTTTCCTGCAGACTGACCCTGGCACTAGTTCCCTAGCACCTCCTGACAGTTGTTTTCCATGAGATCCATCAGGCTTCTTTCCATTTGCTGCTCTTTCCCTGCAGCCCAGTCCTTCCTTCCTCTTGTGCAATACTTTGCTGTCTTCAATAGATAAAACATTCTATTAACCAGCCTTGTAACAGTCAGCCACTTGCTTGGGGATCCAGTCACTGTTACAGGCCAATAAGAAAGAATGGAAATCATAGTGTTCTGTTTGTGGTACACACAGAGAGGTCTATAGTAGGCAAGAGAGCCAGGAAACACTTTTGCTTGGTTGGACCACTTTTCATTTCTAATATGCAAGGATTTACTTTATTTTTTTAACGTAGGGTTTTGCTCTAGTCCAGGCTGACCTGGAATTTACTATGTAGTCTCAGGGTGGCCTCCAACTCAGAAATCCTCCTACCTCTGCCCACCAATGCTTGGATTAAAAGTATGTACCACCACATCCAGCTCTACAATTTTTATAGCTTACAAATCTAAGTTGCCAATAGGCAAGGGTAAGAATAAAGGTAACATCTTGCATTTGAATAACACTTTATTTTTTCCAAGTCAGTCTCCATTTATTTTATCCTCACAACATCCCTGTGAGGTAGGCTGGACACGTATCTCAATGTCATTATTAGTTGTTGTTTTTTTTTTTTTTTGTGGGAGAAGGGCATTATTTGAGACAGGGTCTCATTCCACAGCCCATGCTGGCCTTAATCATGTGGGCAGTCCTCCTGGCTCACACTCCCAACTCATCATTAGTTATATCAGACAGAAAAGAAAAACAAAACAAGACCCCAAAAGAATACCCAATGACCTTAAGACCATATAGTCACCTCTTCAGCCCTACACTTATCTATAAAATCCACCAGGCACTACTACTTGCAGTGGTCACTGCTACCCAGATCTTGTGCTTGATCTTACTGTGGGTATGTGTATCAAGCATCAGTCTCGCAACTTAGAAGAAAAAGAAAACTTTAGGTTAACTATCTGCCAGGGTAAGGAACAATGTTAAAAGCCATGTAGCAGTTGCTGCTCTGAGTAATCATCACTTGTAAAGAACCAAGAATCAAGAAACAAGGAGCAGGTGCATCCTAGATCTTTTACCCCAAGAACACCTTGTATTTCAGCCCAGTGTTCTTATAAGCAGTCCCTGGTCCAATCCACATGCATGCACATGCATGCACACACACACATACACACATGCATAAAGACAGAAATACAGAAGAAAAAAGTTTCTTAATCAGTGATTTGAATAACAAGAATTTCAAGACACTGCCACAGTCTGCATGTTGGATTTCCCTCTGCCACCCATCCCCAGCATGAGCTGAGCATCTTTTTGGCAATACCACCCCTTGCAGCCATTCAATACTTACAAAAAGAGAGAGAAGGAAGGCAGGAGAGCCCATGGGGACACTGTCCTGTTAGAGGACAAACAAACACTGATCAGGTTCCACAGAAACTCTCAGCCACAAGCACCTCAAACCTCAGAACAGAGACATAAGCACCATACACACAAAGACAAAATTTTAATACTCAAGAACAAGAGGAAAGAGATTCAAAAGCAACTAGCCATATGACTCTAGAGCAGGAACTGGTGGGCACCAGTTGCTGTAAGCAATTGACTTCTCCCACCTTGAGAGCGCTTTCCCAATAGAATAAATAAATCACCTACCCAGCTCAAAATCACAGTTAACTGGGTGTGGTGGTTAGAGTCAGGTGTCCCCCATAAACTTATGTGTTGTGAAGGCTTAGGTCCCCAAGCTAAGGCAATTTTGGAATTGGAACCTCCTGGAGGCAGTGTATTGTTGGAGGTGGGCTTATGGGCATCCAGCTTCCCCTTGCCAGTATTTGGCACACTCTCCTGTTGCTGTTGTCCAAGAGGTGATGTATACCCTCTGCTCATGCTATTATTTTCCCCTGCCATCATGGAGCTTCCCTTCGAGTCTGTAAGCCAAAACAAATCCCTTTCTTCCACAAGCTACTCTTGATCGGGGTTTCCTGCCAGCAATGCAAACCTGACTGCAACAATGGATAGGAGCAAACTCCCACCATTCGAAGATTTAAGCATATACCATTGGAGGGTAGGGGCTTGGAATAATGTAAAGATCTTTGTGGGCTTCAGACTTTTAGCACTGGAACACTGGTAAATGGGTTCTTTTCTATCTTCTCACCTTTTCTGAAGCATCTTGTTTGCGGGTAGAATCTCTCCCTCGAAGACTTTTAGCACTGATCCCAGACTCAGATGTTTGCATAATTAATTGTGTGGCTAAGAATTGCTGTAGGGAGAAAAAACAGGGTTGGCCATAGAGACCTAATCCAGTAGGTAAGAATTAACACACTTCAGGTTTAGTAAATAGAACTCTGTATAGTACCTTCCTACTGAAATACTTTTTGGCTTATTAAAACTCTTAATTCTAGTTGTAATAGGCATCCCTAAGAATTTAAAAAGGCTGAATAGCTTTTACATTTTTTTTTAATTCATTTTTCAAGGTAGGGTTTCACTCTGGTCCAGGCTGACCTGGAATTCACTATGTAGTCTCAGGGTGGAGTCAAACTCACGGTGGTCCTCCTACCTCTCTGCCTCCCAAATGCTGGGATTAAATGCATGTACCACCATGCCCAGTGACATTTTTCTATAACACAGAATATATTATAGGACCAAAACTTGTATCCTCTAAGAATGAGAAAGAGAGGGACTGGAGAAATGGCACAGTGGTTAAAGGTACTTAATTAAAAAGCCTGAATGCCTGACAATCCAGGCTTAATTCCCCAGCAACCATGTAAAGCCAGATACACAAAGTGGTACATGTGCCTGGAGTTCATTAGCAGAGGTTGGAGGCCATGGTAACCCATTCTCTCTATCTCTCTCTCTGCTTGCAAATAAAAAGAAAACAAGTCTTCTGGGGCTGGGAAACTGGCTTGCTCACAAAACCTGCCTGCTCAGGTTTAATATCCAAGCAACCTACACAAGCTGTAAACCAAAAGTGGCACAAGCATCTAGTGATGTACAGTTTGTTCGCACCAGCCATAGTGCCCATGTGTGTGTACACACACAAATGACTTTAAAAAATTTGTTTTTGATACTTTTATTTATTTGAGAGTGACAGACAGAGAATGGGCGCACCAGGGCCTCCAGCCACTGCAAACAAACTCCAGATGTGTGCGCCCCCTTGTGCATCTGGCTAACGTGGGTCCTGGGGAATCGAGCCTCGAACCAGGGTCCTTAGACTTCACAGGCAAGCGATTAACTGCTAAGCCACCTCTCCAGCCCTTTTTTTTTTTTTTTATTTTACAAATAACTTTTTTAAAAAGTTTTATCTTTTCTGCTGGGCGTGGTAGCACACACCTCTGATCCAACACTCAAGAGACTGAGGTAAGAGAATCACTGTGAGTTCCAGGTCAGCCTGGGCTAGAGTGAGAACTTACCTCACAGCTCTAGATTCAGTAAGACCCTGATTCAAAAAATGTAAGGTGAAGAGCAACTGAGGAAGACACTTGATATTGATCTCTCTCTCACACATGAGCACACACGAATACATTCATGCACACCTTCAAAAGACTGGCAGGTTAGCTGACCATGGTGATGCATGGAGGCTGAGGTAGGAGAAGTGCTGTGAGCTCAAGGTCAGCCTGGGGTACAAAATGAGTTCCAGGTTAGCGTGGGCTAAAGAGAGACACTGAAAAAACTAAGATGACTCTTCCTCTGCTTCTTCTCTCTCTTAAATAAACAAAATTTTTTTTTTAAAAAGAAAAAAAACTAAGATGAAAACAAAAGCAAAACTAACAAAAAATATAGACTGGGGGTGCTAGGTGTGGTGGCTTACACCTTCAATCCCAGGTAGGAGGGTTGTCATTGGTTCTAGGCCAGCCTGGGCAAGAGCCTGCCCCCCCCCCCAAAAAAGAAGCCTGGTGTGGTGGTGCACATCTTTAATCCCAGCACTCAGGAGGCAGAGGTAGGAGGATCACCATGAGTTAGAGGCCACCCTGAGATTGCATAGTTAATTCCAGGTCAGCCTGGACCCCTATCTCAGAAGGGAGTCTGGAGAGATGGTTCAACAGTTAAGGTGCTTGCCTTCAAAGCCTAAGGACCCAGGTTAATTTACCAGTACCCACATAAAGCCAGATGCACAAGGTGGTGCATCTGTCTGGAGTTCATTTGCAGTGGTTTAGAGGCTTTACACACCTATTCTCTCTCCCTCAAATAAACAAAAATATTTTTTGAAATTTTATTATTTGCAAGCAGAAAGAGGTGGGGGGGAGGGAGGGAGGAGAGACACACAGAGAATGGGCACGCCAGGGCCTCTAGCTGCTACAAGTGAACTCCAGACATATGTGCCCATTGTGCATCTGGTTTACGTGGGTCCTGGGAAACTGAACCTGGGTCCTTTGGCTTCACAAGCAAATGCCTTTAGTGCTAAGCCATCTCTCCAGCCCCAACAAAAATATTTTTTAAAAAGCGGAGCAGCAGCCAGGAATGGTGGCATACACCTTTAATCCCAGCACCCGGGAGATAGAGGTAGGAGGATCGCCTTGACTTCGAGGCTACCCTGAGACTACATAGTGAATTCCAGATAAGCCTGAGCTAGAGGAGACCCTACCTCGAAAAACCAAAAACAAATAAAAACAAAACAAAACAAAACTGGGCTGGAGAGATGGCTCAGCAGTTAACACACTTGCCTGCAAAGCCTAAGGACCCAGGTTTGATTCCTCAGTACTCATGTAAGCCATATGCACAAGGTAGGGCATGTGTTTGGAGTTCATGTTCAGTGGCTAGTGTCCCTGGAGTGCCCATTTTCTCTCTCTTTCGCAAATAAAATAAATAAAACAAAAAACTCAAGCTGGGAATATAGTTTAGTGGCAGTGTTTGCCTAGCATGTGTCACTAAAAAACAAAATCAGGAGGCAGGAAATCCGAAATTCAACATTTGCTGGATATGGTGGTCAGAGGTCAGGGGGTAGGAGGAATGCCATGAATTCACGGCCATCCTGAGACTACAGAGTAAATTCCAGGCCAGCCCAGAGTAGAGTGAGACCCTACGTCAAAAAACCAAAATAAATAAATAAATATAAAAATAAATTTAAAAACTTTTAGAAAGATTATACTTGGCTACACCAGTGGGCCCAAGGCTACCCTGGGCTACATGAAATGAGACTATCTCTACAACAAAAATACTTCATAAAACTGAATTAATTTGTCCAATAAAGGTAGAATTTTTTTATCATAATTCCTCTACCAAGTCAAAGAAAACCTACATGACTTAAGCAAGAACAAAATACTATATTCCTGTGTTTCTGATACCTATTCCAAGTGAAAAAGCCACAACACCTCTGTTATGAATATGAATTCTTCCCTAAGCAATATATTTTTACTTCATTCCACACAAGGAGCCTCAATGTACCTGAATCTGCTCCAAAACATCCCGCTGCATTTCTACTGCCATGTGATAGACATCATGGTCTGAGCTATTATACATTACAGCATTTTGAAACATCAGCATAATGTCACGCTGAAACTCAGCTGTGCTGCGAATCAGTCCATTCTCAATGTTTTTCTTAATAGTTGACAAATCCATAGGCCTAAAAAAGAAAAAGAATAAATGTCACTGGAGGTAGGAATAGGATTCACCTGGATCTCTTATACCATATATAAACCTGCTCAGTATACTCAGTATCATCGCCAAGACTCAAATGTCAACCCACCATCCCTAAGCAGACACTTCAATTAACTCTCCAGAGAAGTCAGTCTGAATAAACAGGCATCAAGAAAGGTAAGACAAGGTATTAGTTCTTTTAGACTATCAGTGGTAATATAGTAATATAGTCACAGGAATTATTTGGTTACCTTACGCACAAAAAAATGGTTGCTTGAAATGTACCATATGAAGCAAAAATTTTCTTAAGTCTGGACAACGTACAATTCAAGCAAGTCATCACACTGGAATTCCATGGCTCACCTCTGTACAATGCTATGGTAGCCAGGTGCTATGTCATCTGTAACAGGCTGCAGGAAGACATTGGCATACCTGTACAAAAAGAATAGGTGCAATTACTGACTTTAGTCTCAGGATGCAATGGAAGGGAATTCACTTTATGTAGCTGAACCAATAACAGGGACTGGCAAGACGCCTTAGTGGTTAAAAGCACTTTCTTGCAAAACCTTCCAATCTGGGTTCAATTCCAGAACCACCCAGGTAAGGTAAATGTAAAAAGCTGTGCAAGTGTCTGGTCATTTGCAGTGGCAAGAGGCCCTGATGCATCCCCCAAACACATCAGTAAGATTTGTTTCTCAGCACTTGGAAAGCAGAAATAAGAGGATAGCCATGAGTTTGAGGCCAGCCTGAGACTAGAGTAAATCCCAGGTCAGTCTGGGCTACAGTAAGACAGCCTCAAAGTAGGGGGGGGGGGGGAGAAAAGAAGAATACCAGTAGACTTAAAGAAGCGTACAGAGTCATTTTTCTTTCCTGCCTTCTTTCCTCCCCCACCCCCACCCCTTTGAGGTAGGGTCTCACTCTAACTCGGGCTCACTTGGAATTCACTCTACAGTCCCAGGCTGGCCTTGACAACCCTCCTACCTCTGCCTCCTGAGTGCTCACTTATGGCTAGCTCTTTTGTTTTATAAAGAAAGCCTTATTTCAGAAATATGGAGAGATCGAGGGAGAGGGGAAGAGAGAGAGTGTGTGTGTATGCGCACACACACAGGCGCACACTACAGCCTATTGCCATAGCAAAGGAACTCCAGATGCACGTGCCACTTTGTGTCTGGCTTTAGGTAGGTATTAGGGAAATCAAACTGGGGTTATCAAGCTTTATAAGCAAGCACCTTTAAACACTGAGGCACATGTCCAGCCCTTACTCAGCTTATTTTTCTAAGCCAACAATGAGAAGCAGGAGAAATGAACTTACTGATTGGTAATGCCTACTCACCTATGATTTGCTGCAGCTCTCCACACAAGCATGATAGCTTTCTTCCAGATTTTCTGAGCCTGAATGGCTTCTTGATCCTCACTGCAGACAGAGCTGAAATTCAGATATATAAATAATAGTAAATACAAGAGGAGGGGAATAGCCCAATTATGTCTTGTCAACTCTTTGTTCAAGGCCAAGAAAAAGAAAATAAAAGTTTCAAAGAAAAGCTCCTCAGGCCAGTGAAGATACTCAACAGTGGACACTGTAAGCCTTGTATTTTGCCAGCCAGGCCAAATGAGCCAAGAGGTGCAATGGCATGTCTGTCATGGTGGAAACCAACTGCCCTCTAACTGGATTGGAGGCCCGCTCCATGGGAGGGAATAGATCCCGGATACTGAAAACCTACAACAGGGGTAGTTATGAGTCTGCTGCTGTCTGGCTATTGTATATACTATGCTCATTAAACTGCCCAGTAAGCACTTCTCTTAATGTTCATACCCATATGTTAATGCTACTCTCACTTTTGGTAGAGAACCTTCTCTTTTCAAATGGCAGTGACCTTGGGATGACTCAGAAGGCATCACGGGGCTAGGAAGAAGTGACAGGAGTGTTCAACATTGCAGTATCTCTAACCCACTTTCCAAGGCTCAGGGTCCATTGCAAAGAGGTGGCAAAAAGAATGTAAGAGCCGAAGGAAGGATAGGACTCCTTACAATGTGCTCCTCCAGGTGACACAGAATGGCCTGAATATCAATGACCTCACAGTGCCTGATATTACTTACACAAGACCATCATAACAGGAGGAAAAGATCATGACATCAAAAGAATAGACAGACTGAGAGGGGGAGGGGATATGATAGAAAGTGGACTTTCAAAGGAGAAAGTGGGGGGAAGGAGGGAATTACCGTGGGATATTGTTTACAATCATGGAAGTTGTTAATAAAATGAAATAAAATAAAATAAAGAGCTCCTCAGGTTGGGGGGTGTGGCTCTGTGGTAGAGTGCTTGCCTAACATGCAAAGGACTTGCTTGGGCTTAGCCTCTCCTACTTTTCACCCTTTTGCCTCCAAGAATCTTAAAACTAGGAGTTGGGGGTTATGCTTATAATCTGCCTATCATTCTAGCACTTGGGAGGTAGAGGCAAGAGGATCAGTTCAAGATCTATTTGTGTATAGGAGGGAAGAGTGGGAAATGGGTGTGTCAGGGTGGCAAAAAAACTGCAGAGTATCTGGTTCTACATGGGTACTGGAAAATTGAAATTGGCAGCAAATGCCTCTTGGCTGCACAGTCTGTGTTCATGGCCAGCCTCCGATACATGACACCCTGCCTCAAAATACAAAGAAACATGGGCTGGAGAGATGGCTTAGTGGTTAAAGCACTTGCCTGCGAAGCCTACAGACCCAGGTTCAACTCCTCAGATTCCACATAAGCCAGACGTACAAGGTGATGCGTGTGTAAGGTCGCACATGTGCACAAGGCGATGCACACATGTGGAGTTCAATTACAGTGACTGAGGCCACTTTCTCATTTAAAAAAAAAAAAAAAAACAAAACCACAAGCCAGACATGGTGGTGCACACCTTTAATCCCAGCACTCGGAAGGCAGAGGTTAGGAGGATGAGTTCAAGGCCACCCTGACAACAACAAAAAAGGTGGTTCTTTAATCCCCAAACCAGGGAGGGATATGTAGGAGGATTGTTGTGAGCTCAAAGCTAGCCTAAAACTAGAATGAAGTTCCAGGTCAATCTAGGCTAAAGTGAGATTCTACCTCAAAAAAAAAAAGGCTGGAGATGGCTTAGCAGTTAATGGGCTTGCTTGTGAAGACTAAGGACTCAGGTTTGATTCCCCAGTACCCACATAAGCCAGATAGATGCACAGGGTGGTGCATGCATCTGGACTTCGCTTGCTGTGGCTAGAGGCCCTGGCTCACCCATCCTATCTGTTTCTTTCTCTCTCTCAAATAAATAAATAAAATATTAAGAAGAATCAAAAACCAAAAGAAACAAAAAGAGAAGTTTTAGGTACTCACAACTGTGAAGAAGCAGGGCTGCTGGGGATGGAGTCTGCCAGGGTGTGTGACTGTAGCGTAGCATTGTGTATACTAAAGCCGTCATCACTCTCACTCACAGGGGGCTCATTATCCATTTCTGACAAATAGCCTTCTCCTTGATCTTCTTCCTTAGGTTCTTCGAGGCTAGCCACTTCACTGACTCCATCTTCCTCTTCATCCTCACCTGGGGTATCCTTGGATAGAGTGTGTAACATTCAATAAATTCAAGCAAAGCTATTCTGCAATGTATCATTAAATACGATCTGTCTTTTGAGTTAGATCATTTCTAATAATGCTCACACTGTCACTTGGCGGAGCCCTCTATCACTTACCTTCTACTTAAGACACTGACTAGACTAAGTAAGGCAAAGTAATTTAGAACCTGGATGAAGAATAAAGCCCAGGATCTTTTCAAAAAGAAAAAAAAAAAAAAAAGCTACTTACTTAATACTAAGCTAAGCAGCATTCCTTCTTTTCCCTTGCTGTTGAGAGGAACTCTGACCCTGCGTACAAAGTTACCACAAATAGTTTTATTTGATGGAGCAAGCTCACATCACATTACTTTAAATCTGTTACTTTAGTATTTCTAAAAAGAAAATTTTTAGGTAACTCTCCTTGAATATTCTAATAATAAGCTGATTTCCTTTGTTTTCCCTAGCATCTCTATTCACTCCAAATCAATGCACATGCATCAAATCCTCCTTGAGCATTATATGCAAAAAAAAAAAAAAAAAAAAAAGAGGACTGTCATCTTTATAAACTCAGACAGGAAGCACATGTTGCTACAGTGCTCCTGCTAGACTGTCCACTGCAGCTTTTCCCCATGCAACTCCTTATTAGTCTCATCTCAGAGGATATATGAAAATTTACTAGAACTCATTAATGAGATAGTCGTTCTATGGGAAAATCTAATCATGGCAAGAGTGAATAAAGAAAAGTCTGAAATACCTTTATCTGGCTTCCAAAAATAGTCCCTGATTCTTCTTTCAATGAGTCTGCAGAGGAGAGAAACACTACCTGAAGATTTTTCCACCTTAACCTTCCCCTTCCTATGGACCATAATTATCCCCTGCAGCTCTCCTTTTAATGCTGACCTGTCCTGTCTGTATTTGCCCACAACCCACAAACCCTGAGCAGATGATTTCAAGTAAGTTATAGATTTTCTGTTCTTTATTTACCTGACATTTCAAACTTGTGTTGATTCTCTGCCTCCAAAGGATCTTCAATAGTATTTGAGCCATGTGATGGAGACAACATACTTTCAGGAGATGCCTGAAGACCAAAAAATAAGGAGTGTCCCAATTACTGATAAACTGCTATATCTTACCACATTTTATTCAATGATAAGAGACTTGAGAAGAAATCCTGAGTCTTACTCATGTAATATGATTCCAGTGATCACCTTAACAGGTTAAATATAGCACTGATCACAACCTATGGGCTTGGGAGATGTGAAGTATATTAGAACTCTCAGGAACTCAACAGCCTAAGCTGTCACTTCTTATCTAGTTATAACCTCCTCCCTTCTCATGAGTCTCATGATTTTTTCTTTCTTTTTAAAAAATATTTTGTTTTTATTTGAAACACACACAGAGAATGAATGAGTGAATGGGTGTGCAAGGGCTTCTAGTCACTGCAAATAAAACTCCAGACGCATGTGCCACCATGAGGATTTGGCTCACGTGGGTACTGGGGAATCGAACCTGAGTCCATAAACTTTGCAGATAAATGCCTTAACCACTAACCCATCTTTCCTGCCCTCTTTCATTAAAAAAAAAAAAGGCTGGGTGTGGTGGTACATGCCTTTAATCTCAGCACACCTGTTCTAGAGTGAGAGCCTACCTCAAAAAACAACAACAAAAAAAAGTATTTGTAGGTCAGAGAGATGGCTTAGTGGTTAAGGCATATGTCTGGGAAGCCTAAGGTCTCAGGTTCAATTCTCCAGGTCCCACATAAGCCAGATGTACAAGATAGCACATGCATATGGAATACATCTGTAGTGGCTAGAGGCCTTGCCACACTCATTCTCCCTCCTCCTCTCTCCCCATCTCAAAAAAAAAAAAAAAAAAAAAAAAAAGTATTTGCAAGAAGAGAGTGGGTATGGGCATGCCAAGACCTCTAGCCATTGCAAACAAACTCCAGATATATACATTACTTTGTGTACATGGCTTTACATGGGTACTGGGGAATTAAACCTAGGCAGGCAGATGTGGCAAACAAGTGCCTCCAACAGCTGAGCTATCTCCCCAGCCCAATCTTATATACCTCTGTTTTTACAGCTGTAAGTGGTATCTCATCATGGCCTTTCCCACTGGATCCATCTGCTTCGGCAATTTCTCCAGTTGAAGTACTCCTGGGCTCTTCATCTAAGTCTTGACTCCTGAGTTCTGGTGGCTCCATACTTGAGGCGGGGCCAACCCCAGCTACTATTTCAGCTCTTGAAATGCCTGGCTCCGGGTCTGCAGGTTCCACTTTAATCTCAACACCTGACTCTCTGATATCTACCAGTTCATGGATTCCCTTGTTTTCTGTTTCCTCAAAATCCAACCTCTCTTGCTTGACTGTCATCTCTGGTGCAGGAAGAGGTCCTGGCTTGTCCCGATCCTGCTGGATTGGGTGCTCCCAAGGGCCAGGCAGGGACTGAGGATCATCATTTTCTTCACAAAATGACAGTGCTGCTTCAACAGCTGCCACATCCAACACTTCAGGGTGGTCATCTACCTATCCAATAACATACAAATTGTTATATAATAGAAAAATAAAAAGTCCAAGTACCTCAGTTTTATTAGTACTGAATCTATAGTTTTCCTCTCTCCATCTTTACCCTGTGATGGGAGCAAACAATGGACAGGCACACGCTCCTGAAATAGAAGCATAAGAATGGATGAGGGGCCAGGTGTTGAAGCGCATGCCTTTAATCCCAGCATTTGGGAGGCAGAGGGAAGAGGATCATCACGAGTTTGGGACCACCTGAGACTACATAATGAATTCCAGATCAGCCTAAGCTAGAGTAAAACCTTAACTAGAAAAAAAAAAAAAAAAAAGATGAGAAGATGGTATGCCAGAGTTCAGCAGACTACAGAGATGGAAGGTGTAAATGTAAAAGTAATCTTTTTTTAAAAAATAGTTTACTTATTTATTTGCATGCAGAGAGAGAAAATAGGTATACTAGGGCCTCTAGCCACTGCAAATGAACTTCAGATGCATGTATCATTTTGTGCGTCTCACTTTCTGTGAATACTGGGGAACTGAATCCAGGCCATTAGGCTTCTCAGGCAAGTGCCTTAACTGCTGAACCATCTCTCCAGCCCAGAGTTAAGTAATTTTTATCATGAGAAGCAGAGAGAGCCTATGCAGTATTCAGAGACTTTGAGGTTTTGCTAAATATTTACCTTGTCCTCAATGATGGCAATGATGTCTCCAACAGTCTCAAAATCCAACTCTTCACCTGTATAAGACACTGCTATATCCATTTTCTCAGCCAAATCTAAATCTTCCTTTCCATCTATGCTTGGAGCCTTCGATCCTCCAGGAGCCTCTGCTACCCCTGATCGGAAGCATTCTTCTTTGATAGAATTAATGATCATGGAGATTTCATTGCTATCCATGGAAACAGTCACAGTATGTGGATCCCCCACAGCCTCCATTGGAACACAGGTGTCAGGCTGACTCACTGCTTAACAGGAAGAGAAAATATTTCAGAAGCTTATTCATTAGTAAGTGACCACCCGAAAATTATACCAAAGTTACTTGTAAACAGATTCAAGTACCTATACACTTAAGGTCAGAAACTTATTTCTGCCTTTTTATTTACAAAGTACAGTGAAAATATACTTTCAAGTCTGTTTATAATTGTATACTTAACTGTCTCAACTCAACACACACATAACCATTTACTTTGCACACCCTTGTTTCTCTAAGGTTAAAAATGTCTATAGAGAACTGAATAGAACAGAAACATCTGAAATGGAGCCAATGTGCTTGTTCAATTTTCTCTAACTTAAGCTCAAATGAAATTCTGATCCTAGTGGCTGCTCAGGGCGTGGGTCAGGAACGCACCTGGAGCTACACTTTCAGGAGTGGAGACAGCCGGAGCAGAGGATGGTGCTGGCAGCGCAGGCATCATGACAATGGTAGCCTGGGACACAGATTCTACAGGGGGTGGCACAAGTTTAACTGGAGGCTCACTGGCAACAGTAGTGAAGGAAGCAAGAGGAGTGGTGAACTGTGTAGGACCAGCTTCTAAAAGCCGGGAAAGAGTAGGAGCACCTAACAGACAAAGAGGTACACAAAATGAGGTAAGAAAGGATATGAACAGGAAGCAATAGCCACTTAAGACTCAATCAGGAAATTTTTTTAATCACAAAAGGATGAAAGTAACTCCTGTTCATCACCTATACCTTTATTTTATATAACCTCACCTAAAACCTCCCTTCAAGTTAGAAAGAATGAAAACACTAGACCACACATAGAATATATATATATATATATATATATATATATATATATATAAAATGGGTGATCATTTTTCCTCAGAGGAAAATTATGAAGTCAGTAGCAACAATATAAAAAAAACGAAAAACTGGCATGACACTCAGGAAGCTGAGGAGCCTAGGCTATATAGCAAGACCTAATCTCAAAAAACTGAAATAATAAAATAAACTGGTATGACTAGTTATGTCTGCTGAGGTTCAGCATGCTGTAAACCACCAAAATTCTACACTATTTGAAATACCAATCTCTAATACTGATACATATTATTTTAAATTTTCTGCATCACTTTTCTTTTTTGCAGTACTGGGGACTGAACTCAAGGTGTAGTATATTCTAGAAGCACTCTGCCACTAGGCCACACTCCCAGCTACATATTTCATTCCTAACATACCCTTGTGAAGTATATACATCACCATTATAAAGTAGGAAGAAATCAAGTCTCAACACATATCTATTCAAGGTCAGGAAACCAGTATGTGGCTGGCCTGAGATTCAAGCTCAGATCTTTGGTTCCAAATCTTTTCCCCATATTTTGTAATTTCTGGGATCTCTACCAGTTTCCCATAGTTTTGCAAGACACAGAGAAATATCTTCACTATCAGCTTTTATTAATATCTATACTGTAGTTAACCAGGACTATTAATATTTTGAAGTTGGAATGGATTGATAGTTTGAGTACATTATTTTTTAACAGGCAAAGTGGTTCCAAAACACAATCAATTGGGCTTTAAAATCTTAAGAGTAACAATTTTTATTATCAAATACCAAAACCAAGTTCAACATCTCTGCAGCATGGTGACTCACCTGAGGCAGCAGGAGAGGCTGCAACAGTATTGGTTGTCGGCTGCATTTCCCCACTGTGTATCATGGGAAGGACCCCGCCTACCTCCAAGAGGACACCTGTGCTGTTCAGGTGGCCAGAAGCCACAGCCATTTCACTCTCATTGACCTGCCAGGGAGTAATACAGGTGAAGGCTACACTCCAGCTCTCCTTTACTACCACTTCCCAAAATAGCACTAGCATTCAATCAAAGTTCTGAAAAACTAAGACTTACTACAAAAATAGTCCACAAAAAATAGTTCAAGACAAAGAAAACTCAACTATAATGTTCAGAACTTAATTGATAGAGAGTTCTCTGGGGAAGAAAACCAAAATAACTGTGATTCCGATATATCAGGACCCAAGGATATTATCAACTTACTGACCCCCAATTTTATTTTTTAAGTTGACATTTAATTGTATGTCTTCCTCTGTTGAGCTTTTTATTTTTCTTTAATAAATTTTATTTATGTGCACGTGTGTGTGTGTATGGGTGCTCCTGAGTCTCTTTCTACTGTAAACAAATGCCTGTTTGGCGGGGAACTGAACCTGGGCCAGTAGGCTTTGCAAGCAAATGCCTTTAACCACTGAGAAATCTTCCTAGCCCCTGAACTTTTTTTTTTTTTTTTTTTGGTTTTTTTCGAGGTAGGGTTTCACTCTAGCTCAGGCTGACCTGGAATTCACTATGTAGTCTCAGGATGGCCTCGAACTCACGGTGATCCTCCTACCTTTGCCTCCCGAGTGCTGGGATTAAAGGCGTGCGCCACCACGCCCGGCTTTGAACTTTTTTTTCCATGTCACATTTTAGTTCCCAGGCATTCCCTTCCAAGTACTAAATCACCACAGCTCTCAAACACCCACAGAAGTCTCCATACCAGTCTGGGGCTAGTAGGCAGGAGGCTGCCCTTCTTCAAGAGCTCTGACAGCAGAGGGGAGGGGGGTGGAGTTGCTTTCTGTCCAAGCATCTTTTTCTGGGGTGAATCATCTGCTACTGGGGTCATGGGGGCTTCTAAGGGTGCAGAGCCTGGAGGAAGGGTGTCAGGAATCCCAGGAAACGAGGTGACTGGGGTACTCGGCAAAGTCCCAGGGGTTACCTAAGAGACAACAGAGAACCTTTATCTGACTTCTCAAACTATGGAAGGTTCCCTACTCATCTGGATGGGTTAGTGTGTCTAACTATTATTTTATTAATTCTGAGTGGAAAGGCCCAGAAACTCTCTATTCTTCCTATTTTTGTTTTATTTGTTTGTTTGTTTTCAAGGTAGGGTCTCACTCTAGCTCAGGCTGACCTGAACTCACTCTGTAGTCCCAGGCTGGCCTCGAACTCAGGTGATTCTCCTACTTCTGCCTCCCGAGTGCTGGGATTAAAGGCGTGCGCCACCACACCCGGCTCCTCTTCTTATTCTTATCCATACTCTTCTTTACAACAGTTTCTCTTTCACCCACTCTAACCCACAACCCAACCATTCAATTCAATCTACTATTTACAAGCTCCTTACTATTCTATTTACAAAGAAACTTATTTCAGCATTAATTTTATTAGACTACTATGTTTAGCAAGTAACTCCTGAACACAGCCTTTATTTAACTGCTCTCAAGAGGTCAAAAACCTCAATGGTTTTAGGTCCATGCTTATCTTAGAACACAGTACATAGAAAATTAAGCTTTTAGCATTTAGATCAAGAAAAGTTGCTTCTAGGCAAAAAGTGGTTTCCTCATCACTCAGCTTCTCTTTATTTATTGTCATTTGCAAATCTATTTCAATGGCTGGAAATATACTCACCCCAGAGGTAGCCTCTTCCATACTGGTTGATGTCAAGTCCCCAATTGGATATTCACCTCCTGGGGATGCAGAATCTATGGGCGAGCGGACCATCACAGTTGGTAACCTCCGAGGGGGTGTTTTCACTGCTTGCCGAGCTAGAATGTAAAAGAAAGACTAAATCTTCAGGATGAAATAACTAAACGAATCACAATAATATACTCTAAAAAGGGCTGGAGGGATGGCTTAGCGGGTAAGGCGTTTGCCTGCACAGCCGAAGGACCCAGGTTCGATTGCCCAGGGCCCACATTAGCCAGATGCACAAGGGGGGGCACAAGCGTCTGGAGTTCATATGCAGTGGCTGGAGGCCCTGGTGCCTCCTTTCTGTCTGTCTCTCTAACCCTCTTTCTCTGTTAAATAAATAAAAATAAAAATGTTAAAAATATATATGTATGTGTACACACACACACACACACACACACACACTCTAAAGAAGCACTGGGCATGGTGGTGTACGCCTTAAATCCCAGCACTAGGGAGGCAGAGGTAGGAGGATCGCCATGAGTTCGAGGCCAGCCTGGGACTACAGAGTGAATTCCAGGTCAGCCTGGGTAAGAGTGAGACCCTACCTCAAAAAAAAAAAAAAAAAAAAAAAAAAATCAATCCAACATTCTCAGGTTGGATTGCAAGTTGTTTTTATTTCTGGGGAGTGGGAGGGATTCTGAGGTAGGGTCTCACTCTGTAGCCCCAAGCTGGCCTCAGACTCATAGCAATCCTCCTATCCCAGCCTCTGAAATGAGAATTTATTGTTTAATAGAACCAACCTTATTCCCAGGACAAAGAGACTAAGTAAAATAAAGGACATGTACAAGACACTGAGTTCAATCCCTAGCCCAGCTCTAGAAAATAAAAAAAGGAAAATCCCTAGTACTTCATAAACTAGGTGTGGTAGTACATGCCTACAATCCCAGCACTTGGAAGGCAGAGGTAGAAGGACCAAGAGTTCAAGGCCATCTTATTTGTCTTAAAATAATAAAAACAATTGGGATGGAAAGATGACTCAATAATTAGGCACTTCATGGGCAAAATTGACTGCCTGAGTGCAAATCTCCAGATATCACATAAAACTGCTGGTCGGTTGTGGTCACACATGCCTGTAATCCCAGCAAGGCAGGAGAGCACAGACCCACGAATCCAGTAGACTCTGACTCAAAAAAAAAAAAAAAGACCAGGCAGAACAACAATGGAAAGGGATACTCAACATTCCACTTTAGTCACTGTAAGGTAGCCTATGGGGCACTGCACTTACAGGTGCACATACCACACAAACATACAAGCATAAATAAAGGGCTGGAGATGGCTAACTGGTTAAAGGCACTTGACAGCCCAGGTTCAATTACCTAGTACCCATGTAAAGCCAGATACACAAGATGGAACATAATTATAGAGTTTGTTTACAGTGGCAAGAGGGCCTGGGATGCCCAATCCATCGCTCTTCGTATCTATTTTTTTCCCCCCCGAGGTAGGGTCTCACTCTAGCTCCGGCTGACCTGGAATTCACTATGTAGTCTCAGGGTGGCCTCAAACTCAAAATCCTCCTACCTCTGCCTCCTGAGTGCTGGGATTAAAGACTTGTGCCACCATGCCAAGTTTGTATCTCTCCATTTAAAGATAAATTAAAAATACAATAAGGGCTGAAGAGATGGCTAAGTGGTTAAGGTGCTTGCCTGCAAAGCCTAAGTACCCAGGTTCAATTCTCCAGTACCCACATAAGCCAGATGCACAAGGTGATGCATGTGTCTGGAGTTCATTTTCAGTAGCTAGAAGCCCTGGTATGCCCATTCTCTCTACCTGCCTCTTGTACTCTATCTCAAATAAATAAAATATCAAAAAATAAAATAAGGGTTGGAGAGATGGTTTTGCGGTTAAGGAACTTGCCTGCAAAGCCAAAGTACCCAAGTTCGACTCTCCAGGACCCACATAAGCCAGATGCATAAGGGTGTGCATGCATCTGGAGTTCATTTGCAGTGGCTGGAGACCCTGGAGCACCCATTCTCTCTCTCTCTACCTGCCTATTTCTGTATCTCTCTCTCAAATAAATATAAAAAATGAAAAAACAAAATAAAGTAAAATGCGGGAACTATAGTTTGCAATTAATTTTGAACCAGTAGACTATGCTACAAAACAGTTATCATGAGCATGCACTACTGTATAATCAATTGCTGAACAGGCACTAGGTTTGATCTTACCCTGGTATGCAGCATCTGTAGCCTTCCTTTTTACTTCAGCCTCTTCCTCCTCTAATTTCTTTTTCCTACAGAAGAAATTAAGAGTTATATTTAGGGCAGCAGTTAAAGGGACTTACTTGGAAAGTTGCTGGCCTAGGTTCAATTCTCCATCACCCACATAAAGCCAGACAGTCAAAGTGGCACATGTGTCTGGCATGTTTGCATTAGCAAGAAACTGTAGCATGCACAAACAATACATTTTCTTTGATAATTTTATTCTGTATTTATTTGAGAGAAAGAGGCAGAGAGAACAGACACACCACGGCCTTCAGCAATTGCAAACAAACTCCAGACACATGTGCCACTTTGGGCATCTGGCTTATGTGGGTCCTGGGAAATTGAAGCTGGGTCCTTTGGATTTGCAAGCAAGCAAGTGCCTTAACCTCTAAGCCATCTCTCCAGCCCAGTAATTTTTTTTTAATCTTAAAAAAACAAGAAGTTGAACTTGAGAGATACACTTCGGTGGTTAAGGCCCTTACCTACAAAGCCTAATGACCCGGGTTTGATTCCCCAGTACCCATGTAAAGCCAGAGACACAAAGTGATGCATATACCTGGAGTTCATCTTAAGTGGCTAGAGGCCCTGGTTTGCTTCCTCTGCTTGCAAGTAACTGAATAAATATTTTTAATTTTTAAAAAAAAGCCGGGCTGGAGAGACAGCTTAGCCATTAAGCATTTGCCGATGAAGCCTAAGGACCCCAATTGGAGGCTAAATTCCCCAGGACCCATGTAAGCCAGATGCACAAGGGGTCGCATGCATCTGGAGTTCGTTTGCAGTGGCTAGAGGCCTAGCATGCCCATTCTCTTTCTATCTGCCTCTTCCCCCCACCCCCCGGCCGGTCAAAATAATAGTATTTTAAAAAAATTAAAAGAAATTATTTGTGATTGGCATGGTGGCGCATGCCTTTAATCCCAGCAGAGGGAGGCAGAGGTTGGAGGATTGCCATGAGTTTGAGGCAACTCTGAGACTACATAGTGAATTCCAGGTCATCCTGGGCCAGAGTGAGACCCTACCTCAAAAAGCAAACAAACAGGGCTGGAGAGATGGCTTAGCGGTTAAGCGCTTGCCTGTGAAGCCTAAGGACCCCGGTTCGAGGCTTGGTTCCCCAGGTCCCACATTATCCAGATGCACAAGGGGGCGCACGCGTCTGGAGTTCGTTTGCAGTGGCTGGAGGCCCTGGCGCGCCCATTCTCTCTCTCTCCCTCTGTCTTTCTCCCTGTGTCTGTCACTCTCAAATAAATAAATAAAGAAAGAACAAAAAGCAAGCAAACAAACAAAAAACAAAACTTGTATTCATCTATTTGAATGTGTCTGTGGGGTGTGTGTGTGTGTGTGTGTGTGTGTGTGCGCGCGCGCGCGCGCGCACCAACGTATCTTGTTGCCATAAACAAATAACAGACGTGTCATTTTTTTTTTTTTTTTTGGGTAAGGTGGGAAGTTTGGCTTTATGAGGGTGGCTGGGGGACTGAACCTAAGATGGCAGGTTTTCCAAGCAAGTGCCTTTAACCTTGAACCACTGAGCCACAGTACCAGTCCCTGACTTAAACTTCAGATCCTCCTGCCTCTTACCTCCCAAAGGCTAAAATTATAGGTTTACACCACCACCCCAGTTTATGCAGTGCCAAGGGATCAAACTCAAGTTCAGGGATTCGTGGATGCTAGGCAGGCACTCTACCCACTTAGCTATATCCCCAGCCTAGGCTCCTGTTCTTTGTCAGGAAAAACAGAGGCACTTTCAAGTTTCAACTAAGTTTTGTCTCCTTTTGGTTTTTCAAGGTAGAGTCTAGCTCTAGCCCAGGCTGGCCTCAAACTCACAGCAATCCTCCTACCTCTACCTCCCAAGTGGTGGGATTAAAGATGCACATCACCATGCTGGGCCATGTTCTCTTTTTGAGACAGTCCTGCTATGTAGCTTTGACTGGGCTCAAACATGTGACAACCATCCTGCCCTAGTCTCTTGAACTGTGGAATTGTAAATATGTGCCACTGCCAGCTAAGTTACAGTCTCACACTGCAATGTTTCATCACATCTTCTTCTAGGCGTGTAGCACTCCCCAATCTTAGTCACCAGACCACTCTACCTCTTTTTCTTCATAAAATCTATCTGAATTCTGAAAGGATGGCAGACAGAGGAAATAAGACATATTACTTGAGAGGGAAAAAAACAAAAAGAGGGAATAAGCACCCACATTGCAATATCATTGCAAAGCTCATCCAGTCTGCTGTCCATGTGTCCAGCTTGAATTAGTTCTGCATCTCTCTTCAGTCGCCTACAGAAAGAAAGAGTACCAGGGTTTTCTTTGTGGTTTTCTTTGTGGTTTTCTGAGACAAGGTCTCTGTAGTCCAGGCTGACCTGGAACTCACTATACACAGTAGGCTAGCCACAAGCTCATAGCAGTTACCCTACCTCGGCCTGCCAATTCCTGGGAATTAAGCATGAGTTATTACACCCAATTTGTTTCGTTTCTTTTTCTTTTCTTTTCTTTTTTCTTTTTTTTTTTTTGAGATAGGGTCCAGCTCCAGCTCCAACTGACCTAGAATTTACTATGTAGTCTCAGGGTGGCCTCCACCTCATGGTGTGTCTGCCTTCCAAGTGCTGAGATTAAAGTTGTGTGCCACCACACCTGTTTTGTTTCTTGAATAAAGTGCCTTGCTAGGTTGACCACGCTGGCCTAAACTCGTGAGCTCCAATAATACTTCCATCTTACCCTCCTTGGAGCAGCTAGCATTATAGGTACACACCATGTACCCTGCCTTGACTATACTTTTTAAAGTTTTTTTATTTATTAGAGACAGAGAATGGGCATTTAGGGCCTTGAGCCACTACAAATGAACTCAACACATGTGCATATGGCTTATATGGGATCTGAAGAATTAAACCTTGTTCCTTAGGCTTCACAGGCAAACGCCTTAACCGCTATGCCATCTCTCTAGCCCTCAACTATGCTTTTTTTTTCGTTGTTTTTCTGAAGTAGGGTCTCACTGTAGTCCAGGCTGACCTAGTATTCACTATGGAGTCTCAGGGTGGCCTCAAACTCACAACAATCCTCCTACTTCTGCCTCCCGAGTACTGGGATTAAAGGCGTGCGCCACCATGCCCGGCTCAACTATGCTTTTTAAGTTAGCCATTTTAAAAATTATGCTGATGTATTATTTTCACCAAACTGCCCTGAAAGTACTACACTTAATGTTCATATTCATATATTAATAATACTATCACTTTTGGTTAGAGAAGCTTTTCTTTTCAGATGGCAGTGAACACTGGGATGACCCAACAGCCAATACAGTGCTAAGAAAGTGACAGAAGAGTGCTCAGCACTGAAACATCTCCATCATACCCTCCAAGGCTCAGGGTCCATTGCAGAAGAAGTGGCAGAAAGAATGTAAGAGCCAAAAGAAGGGCACCACTCTTTACAATGCACTGCCCAGACATAAAATGGCCTTGACATCCATGACCTCGCAGTGCCCAGCAATAACTTCAAAAGATCCTCACAATAGGAGAATAAGACGATGACATCAAAATAAGAGAGACTAATGGAGAGAGGGAGGGGATATGATGGAGAGTGGAGCTGTGAAGGGGAGAACAGGGGAGGGAAGGGAAGTATCATGGTTTATTGTCTGTAAGTATCAGAGTTGTCAATAAAAAATTTTTTTTAAATTATGCTGAGTAAACATCTTTCCAAATTTTTTGATAAATTTTTCTGTAAGTACCTGTATCTCTCCTGGGTTTCCTTTATAACCTTTTTTAGTTCCTCAACTCTCTCAGCAGTCAGTTTCCGAACAATGACATCTTCAACAGTTTCTACTACTTCTCCTTTTTCACCCCGTTTCCGTCTGTGGAAAATCGACAGGAAAATAAACATCTGTATTTGAATAAGAACATGTGTTCCTACTCCCACTTGCTTTTGTTGAGCCTCCTCTCCATTTTGTAACAGATAACCACCCAGTAAAATAGATTCAAACCAGAGTCCCACATGAAACAGTTCCCACTAAAGAGATTACAAATCTCAGGCTTTATATTTACACTCACTTTGGGGTTTCAGTAGTCTCTAGGAGCTCTGAGTACTGAGAAGCACAATGCTATAGAAAAAAAGTGAAAATGTTACAAACAAGCTTGTAAAGACATATGCTTTCAAAATTTCAGCATATTAAAGTAAGGTTTAGTAAAGAAAATTATGTTCAAGAGGTGTGTGGTTTCCAGGAGGGCAATTTACTCTGCAATCCAATCTATGCCAAGTAAATCTCAGGACACAGAAAAGAAAGCATTCTGGCCTGGAGTTTATGCATTTAGAGAAAACCAACCTTAATAATGAATATTCATAGTTAATATCTACTGAGTAGCCACTACACACAAGGCACTGTGTTAAATCTCTGACATTATTATCTCAACTATTTTTATAAGCCAAAAGCTCATTCCCTTCCCTTTTTCTCCCCTTCCCCCCTCAGTGGTAGAGATCAAAGCTAGGGCACCGTGCATGGTGGGTAAGGCCTTTACCATTGAGCTATATACCCAAGACCCAACAACTCCCCTCCTTCCCTCTCCCTCTCTTTCTTTCTTTCTGTTGGTCTCTTACTGTTACACCACACTGAAAAAAAGAACAGTCTGTAAACCAGACATATTGACATATACTTCTAATCCTGACACTCAGGAAGATAAGGCAGGAGGATCTTGCATTCAAAGCCAGCCTGAATTACAGAGCTAGACTGGCTCAAAAGCAAACAGTTTTTAATACCAAGAATACATACACAGACAAGTAAACAACAGAAGCAAAACAGGGAAACAACATGCCCCCTTTCTTGGCAGGGGTTTCACTATGGAGCACTGGCTGGTTAAAAACTAGAAACTCCCTATGCAAGCCAAGCTAGCTTTGAACTCATGGTGTTCTTTCTGCCTGTCTCCCAAGTGCTGGGAATATAGACATGCACTACCACACTCAGCTCCAGCATTTTCAATTATTTTCCCTTTTCATGGCACAAAAAGCCTTATAATTAATTACAAGGCAGAGCCTGGTAGAGACCTAACTTTACATAGTAATGTCTATAAACAGTATCTACTTAGTAACTCACTTTTTGAGAGAACCAGTCTGGAGGGCGGCCAGGTTCGGCAAAGGGCTTGATCGCTCTGCTAACTGATACCCTACAAAGTGAAAAAAGCCAAATACACCAAACAAAAAGAGATTGGGGTGGAAAAGTTATTCAGACAATTCAAGGTTTTAATTCAAACTAGAATACAGAACTCCCACTACAAAGTACTCTAGAGTATCTTTACTTTTTGTTTACTTACTATTTTACAATGCTGGGAATTAAAACCAGAGGCTCACTTATGCTAGGCAAATGCACTACCATTGGGTTACATCTCTAATCCTGGAATATCTGACAATGGAAAAAGACAAAAGTACTTAAACTGGGCTGGAGAGATGGCTTAGCGGTTAAGCGCTTGCCTGTGAAGCCTAAGGACCCCGGTTCGAGGCTCGGCTCCCCAGGTCCCACGTTAGCCACATGCACAAGGGGGCGCACGCGTCTGGAGTTCGTTTGCAGAGGCTGGAAGCCCTGGAGCGCCCATTCTCTCTCTCCCTCTATCTGTCTTTCTGTGTCTGTCGCTCTCAAATAAATAAATTAAAAAAAAAAAAAAGTACTTAAACTACTTAACATATGCCTATAATCCCAGCTACTCAGGAGTCCTACATAGGAGTTCAAGACCAGAAAATAAGAAAAAAAGAAAAAGAGGGCTGGAGAAATGGTTTAGTGGTTAAGGTGCCTGCCTACAGAGCCAAGGATCCATGTTCAATTCCCAAGGCCCCCTTAAGCCAGATTCACAAGGTGCTTCATGTGTCTGGAGTTTGTTTGAAGAGGCTGGAGGCCCTGGCATGCCCATTCCCTGTCTCTCTCTCTGCCTCTTTCTCTCTTTCACTCAATAAAAGTTATTTTTTTCAGAGCCAGGCATGGTGGCGCAAGCCTTTAATCCTAGCACTTGGGAGGCAGAGGTAGGAGGATTGCCATGAGTTCAAGGCCACCCTGAGACTACATAGTGAATTGCAGGTCAGCCTGAGCTACAGTGACACCCTACCTCAAAAAAGAATTTTTAAAAAAGGAAGTTCAAGACTAGCCTGAGTAACATAGGAAGACCATCATCGCAAAAAACGAAAACATGGGGCTGGAGAGATGGCTCAGCAGTTAAGGTGCTTACCTGCAAAGCCTAACAACCCAGATTCAATTCCCCAGTATCAATGGAAAGCCGGATGCACAAAGTGGTACATGCACCTGGAGTTTGTTTGCAGTGGCTACATGCCTTGGCACACTTGTTCTCTCTCCCCTCTTCTCGCAAAACAAAATCAAGCAAACAAAAAAACCAAAAACATGTCAGGAGTGGTGGTGCATACCTTTCAACCCAGCACTTGAGAGGCAGAGGTGGGAGGATCACTGTGAGTTTGAAGCCAGCCTGAGACTGACTACATAGTGAGTTCTAGATCAGCCTGGAATCAGGCCCCTACCACAAAAAAAAAAAAAAAAAAAAGGTGCTTGCTTGCAAAGCCTGCCATCCAGGTTGGATTCCCCAGTATCTACATAAAGCCAGACCCACAAAGTGGTGCATGCATCTGATAATCATTTGCAGCAGCAAGAAGCCCTGTCATACCCATACTCGCCACCCTCTCTAATAAATAAATAAAAATATGTTATTTAGCCCTGGCGCACCCATTCTCTCTCTCTCCCTTTATCTGTCTTTCTCTCTGTGTCTGTCGCTCTCAAATAAATAAATAAATAATTAAAAAAATATGTTATTTAAAAAAATCAGTAGCAGAGACCAGTAAGCTAGAAAGGGGCTATAAGGGAGGATGGAGACGGGAGAACTTAAGGAGAGGATATTGTACATATCTAAGTATATGAACAAATAACTGGGGATGCAACGGCCTAAGTGAGGTCAGCGGAAGGGACTAGGCAAAAGAAGGGTCAGAGAAGGGTTAATCAAAATCTCAGAGGGTATGCAAAGGTCATATAGAAACCTAGTGCCTGGCACTACCTACATTAGACCAGTATAAAAGGAAGAAAAGATGATGACATCAAAGTAAAAGAAAGATTGACTGAGGGTGGAGGGGATATGATGGAGAGTAGGGTTGTGAAGGGGAATGTGTGTATGGGGGGGCAGGTAAGAGAGAGAAAATGGGCATGCCAGGGCCTTGTATCCACTGCAAATCAACCCCAGACACATGTGCCACCTTGTATATCTGGCTTTTGTTGATACTGAAAAAAATCAAACCTGGGTCCTTACGCTTAGCAGATAAGTGCCTTCCACTAAGCTCTCTCTGCAACCCTATTTACTTTTTTTTTATTTGGTTTTTCAAGGTAGGATTTCACTCTAGCCCAGGCTGGCCTCAACTCTCATTGATCCTCCTACCTCTGCCTCCCAAGTGCTGGGATTAAAGGCATGCGCCACTACGGCCAGCAATTTTTGTATCTACTTATTTATTTAAGAGACAAAGAATGGGCACACCAGGGCCTCTACATACTGCAAATGAACTCCAGACACATGTACCAGTATGTGCATCAGGCTTATGTGGGTTCTGGGGACTTGAATCTGGGTCGTTAGGCTTCATAGGCAAATGCCTTAACCATTAACTGATTCCAGGCTGATCTGGAACTCACTATGTAGTCAGTCTCAGGCTGGCTTCAAACTCACAGTGATCCGCCCACCTCTGCCTCCCAAGTGCTGGGTTGAAAGGTATGTGTCACCATGCTTGGCAAAAAATGGTTTTGGATTTTTTTCTTCGAAGTAGATCTCACTTTAGCCCAGGCTAAACAGGAGCTCACTCTGTAGTCTCAGTCTGGCCTCAAATTCACAGCAATCCTCCTACCTCTACCCCCAGAGTGCTTGGATTACAGATATGCGCCCACACCTGGCATTTGTGCCATACATACATATATACATGCATTTTTTTTTTTTTTTTTTTTGAGGCAGGGTCTCTCTAGCTCAGGCTGACCTGGAATTCACTATGAAGTCTCAGGGTGGCCTCAAAGTCATAGCGATCCTACCTCTTTCTCCTGAGTACTGGGATTAAAGGTGTGTGCCTGGAATTTTAAATGGGAAAGTGTGGGGGTGGGAAGGGAGGGAATTACCATGGGATATATTTTATAATCATGGAAAATGTTAATAAAAATAAAAATAAAAAAATAAATTTAAAAAAAAGGTGTGTGCCACCACCCAGCTGTTTTTGTTTTGTTTTGTTTTTGAGGGTCTCACTCTAGCCCAGATGGTGATACTTTGTCTTTAATATTCTCTATGTTCTTCCTTCAACACAAGGAGGTAAAAAGATACACTGTAGGGGCTGGAAAAATGGCTCAACAATCAAAGAAATTGAGCAACCATTTTTATATCCTTGAGGATCTGGAAAAAAATACCCTACAGATTCAGAAGGAATGACTCATACTGTTATCTAGCCAAATAGAGGAATGAAGTTCTAATATATGCTACACACAGATAAGCCTTAAAAGCAGTATATTAAATGATTAAGAAACCAGCAGGAGGATTAAGAGAGTCCTAGGCCAGAACTGGAGAGATGGCTTAGTGGCTAAGGGTATTGTTTGCAAAGCCAAAGGACCCAGGTTTGATTCTCCAGGACCCATGTAAGCCAGATGCACAAGGTGTAAGGTGGTGCATGTGTCTGGAGTTCGTTGGCAGTGGCCTACAAGCCCTGGAGTGCCCATTCTCTCTGCCTCTTTCTCTCTCAAACAAATAAATAAAAACTACATACACACACACACATTTTTTTTTTTTTTTAAAAAGCTGTTGTTCAGAGGGTGAAGGCACTTGTTTGCAAAGCCTGCCACCCAGGGGAATTGCCAGGACCTTCATAAAGCCAGATGCAAGTGGTGCATGGTTCTGGAGTTCATTTCCAGTAGAGACACAAAATAGTGAATGCATCTGGAGTTCATTTGCAGTGGCATGAGGCTCTGGCACCCATACACACGCATACAAACACACAGATACACTCACTCACTCTCTCACAAATAAAAGAAATTTTTTTAATACTTTAAAAGGTTAACAGCTCTAAAAACAATGGAAAAATCATTAACTATCAAATTCACCAAAATGGAAAAATGCTCAACATTTTCCAAGAAACAAGGATACAGACATCCTAGATTCCTTACCAGTTTTGATCTCCACTTCTCATGACAGAAGATGCCAAACAAAGCTTCTCTCGGATTGACCATGGCTCTGTGGGGCCAGTACTCAGTAGTTTGTGCTCTGAAAAAAAAGAAGTTAGACATAATCACTGAGATAGTAGGTTCAAGCCCCAATGCAATAACTAAGAACCAAGTGCAAAATAATGCTACCCTGGGGCTGGAAAGATGCTTAGGGGTTAAGGTGCTTGTCTTGTCTGCAAAGTCAAAGGGCCCAGGTTCAATTCCCCAGGATCCACATAAGCCAGATGCACAAGGTGGTGCACGAATATAGATTTCGTTTGCAGCAGTTGAAGGCCCTGATTCATCCATATTCTCTCTTTCTCTCAAACAAATGAATAAATAAATTTAAGAAACAAAACAAATAAATACTCCTGCCGGGCATGGTGGCGCATGCCTTTAATCCCAGCACTTGGGAGGCAGAGGTAGGAGGATCACCGTGAGTTCGAGGCCACCCTGAGACTCCATAGTGAATTCCTGGTCAGCCTGGGCTAGAGTGAGACCCTATCTCGAAAAACCAAAACAAAAAAAAAACAAACCTCCCAACTTGTTGGGATAAAGCGAGCTAATCTCACCCATGTTTTTCTTTATCACCAAATCTTGATTTTCAGTACTCCTATGACATATCACCATTGGTCATGATATATTCTCTGAATGAGAATTATAACACCTTATTTGCTCAAATGCTAAGGCTTCCAATGTTTTATTTTTTTAAAAAAAGACAAAGGTGGAGCTGTCAGATTAAAATTAAACAGTTCACCGGAAAAAAGCCTAGGTTTATAGCCTGATTTTCGATTTGAACATATGTTTATTTCCCAAGATTCCCAGCGGCCACCGTTCCAAGAAAGGCCCACCTCCCAGCATGAAGCTGTTTACATCTCTCAGACCCTCCCCCGCCAGCTGTCGGCTCCGAGAGACCCACTTTCCGAGAAACGAAGAAAAATGGCTGAAAGGCACGAAACGCAATTTCCCCGGTGGCAGAGAGGGAAAAAATAAAAAATCTCGTAATAAAAGATGTCACTCCGACTGCCTCACACAGGTTGGTCAGGAACCGAGCTGGCATTTCTGCGTCCCCACCCCTACGTTTCCGGCGTGCTATCACCCTCCGCGAGCTGGCGGAGCTGCGGCTCGCAGACTCCTCCGTCCCTCCGACACAAAAGAGCCCGCGCTTGGCCCACAAGCCCCAGACGCTGCCCTCCACAGCACCGCGGGGCGCCGCTGCGTCAAGACCCAAGGCTTTTTTGGGAGGGGATCGGGAAACCACTTAACCCACACTCTTCGCGTGTAACAAACACGGGGTGCCTAGCTTCGGCTCTCCCTCAAGGCCTTCCCGCACACAAAAGCAGCTCTTCCGATACTCACTGCCCGTCCCGGTCGCCATCTTGGCTGCGAAGTCTTCAACACAGACCACAAAGCGTTGTAGGGCTGTACGCCGGGAATTCTGGGAGGAAAAAAAAAACAGTGTGGGAGTATGAAAGTAGCGCGCAGTGTCTCCTGGGAAATGTAGGCGGGGCGGTTTGCCGGAGTGAAGCGTTACCTTGTGAGCTCCCGGTGGGGACGAACAGCCAAGAAAGAACAAAGGAGAGTAGCTGACGCCTCGGCGTTTTCTTTGGTTTGGGGGTTGTTTTTTTTTTTGAAAGAAAGAGACGTCTAGGGTTCAAGACGAATTTACGTGTGACGGGTCGCTGGCGAGACGACTTAGGAACTCGTGACAGTTGGTAACCCGGACCCTCGTCAGAGATGAAGAGGTCACGCAGAAGGGAACGGTCCCCGGCTCGCCCCGCCCCCCGCCCCCTGGCGTCTCACAGTCCTCACGCTGATTGGTAGCCGCACGTTTCGCGTCCTGATTGGTCGAGCCTGCTCAGCGCGCAATTTAAAACATGGTATCAGGAACAAAGCTGCGCCTCGTGGGCGGAGTCGTGCCCTCCGTCTCGCGGGCTCGTTCTCTCGGGTAGGGAAGGCTCAGGTTGGGCTGCGGGGAGCTGGTACCTGAGGAGGCGCGCGGGTCCCGTCTTCGGCGAGTGTGCGGCTGCACTGGAACTCGGGGTAGGTTCTCAGACGGGCCCGCCGCAGCCTCCCGCAATGCCTGTGTCCTCTTGGGCGGTAAAATTTGAAGTGAGATTGAAGAAGGGGCCACAGGGATTCTGAAACGACTCTCATAGCCCTGGAGGGTCACACACCCTACTTTGGAGTGTGGCCTGCTGCTTCCGGAGCCAACAGCTCTCCCGATGAATGTCCGCCTTCGGAACCTCGCTTCTCGTGCCCTTCCCCTTTGCAGATGATGGGAGGAAGAGAGGCTTAAAGTCAGACAGCGGGGTTGGGTACTGAACAAGGGCATGGCTTCGCACCTGCAGTTTGCAGTTCCTTCTGTCCGCTCGTGTCCTCCCTACCCACTGTTGTGTCTTTTCAGACTTCGGCTTGACTCTGCCCGTCATGTCTCAAGGGATCTTTTCTCCGCCGGCGGGCTTGCTGTCCGATGAGGATGTCGTGGTCTCCCCCATGTTTGAATCTACAGCTGCAGACTTGGGGTCAGTGATTCGAAAGGACCTGTTGTCAGACTGCTCTGTCATCTCCACCTCCCTGGAGGACAAACCTCAGGTAAAGAAAGGAGCTCCTAAGTGACTTAGGGGGGCAGAGAGTGACATATTCATCTTAATCGTTCACCGTACTCAGATAGTATGAGATCAAAGACAAGTAAACCTGAAGGACCCTGGGATCAATTCAGACTTAAGGGCACAAGTGAAAAATGTGGAGTGTATGTTCGTAAGAGTATTTGCATTGCATTAATGAAATTCCTTCAAATGCATGATCTGAGTTAATCTCTTTACAATGAAACTTATTTTTGTTAAGTAATATGTACAGGGATAGGAAATGTGGCTTAGTAGTAAAAACTTCATGTATGAGATCCTGGTTTGTGTGTGTGTGTGTGTGTTTTTTTTTTCCCAAGGTAGGGTCGCATTCTAGTCCAGGCTGAACTGGAACTCCCAGGCTGGCCTCAAACTCATGGACATCCTACCTCTGCTGGGATTAAAGGTGTACATCACCACGCCCTGTCTGTGTTTATTTATTTATTTTGATTTTTTAGGTCCTGGATTTGGACCCAAATACCACATATAGTTGTTTGCACAGAGCCATGTTGATATTAAATAGATAGGTAAACTGTAATTCAGGTTTTAATACTGTTAGTCATAGTTTCCATTTATTTAGCCATCCTTCTATGGAGACCAGGGCTACAGCATTATTGACATTTGGAGCCAAATTCTTTGTTAGAGGGGGCTGTCCTTTATGTTGCAAGATGTTTAGTAGTATTCCTGGTCGGTACCCACTAGATGTCAGTAATGGTTGAGAGCCGTTGAACTAAACCGATGCTAAACATTAACACACACTGTCACAACATTTTTTCTTTTAGAGATTCTTATAGGAACATACAAAATTCCATGAGAGCAGGATCCTTTATAATGTCCATCACTGTAAACTACTGAAGTTATGTGGCCATAGTATAAGCAGTCTGTGTTAAATGAATGAATGGCTGCCATTATGAATTTCATTCTTTGAATGAGAAACTTAAGAGAACATAATTTGTTCAGTATCTCCTAGTTATTAATGAAATTGGGACTTAAACCCACGCATATCTTTTGTTGTTGAAGAGACAGGGTCTCATTTTGTAGACCAGGATGGATTTAAACTCATGGCAATCAGTCTGCTTCAGCCTCCAATGCTGGAGCTGAGTTGCCACACCCAGCTCAGGCATGCATACCTTTAAAGTCTATCTTTCCGGAGGCTTATACTATGTTTCACTGTAGTGTCAAATGCTGATTTTCATTTCAGCCAGTCAGTTCTTAAATAATTGGTGTGGCAAACCAAGTTTACAGGGCAGTGATGAGACAGGGAAGGGTGACAAAGTGATAAAGTCCATGTGGGTTAGAATTATTGTGGAACCAAATGACTACATAGAGACGTTTAAGGTAGCCTAGAGGTAGCCTAGGAACTATGCTGTTAGTTCATTTGCTCAGGGGTAAATCCTGAGATTAATCTGTAGTTCTGATTGGAATTTTGTCACAGGTTCCATGTGAAGATACTGCAGAGAAGGTGAAAGTCTACCTGCGGGTCAGGCCCTTGTTAACTTCGGAGGTAGAACGACTTGAGGATCAGGTGAGTATTTATGAAAGGAGGATATATATATTTATATGTATGTATTTTACTTGCAAGGAGAAAGAGAGGGAATGAGAATGGGCATGCCAGGGTTTCAGCACTGCAAATGAATTCCAGATGCATACAGCACTTTGTGCATCTGGCTTTACATGGATATCAGGGACTCACACCCAGGTTGGCAGGTTTTGCAAGCAAGTGCCTTTAACCTCTGAGCCATCTCTTCAGCCCCTAGAAGGAGGATTTAAGGTAGAATTATGGATTACAGAAGAGGTTCCCCAGGATGTTTATCTCTGTAGTAAACTTCTTTCTCCCTTTTCAGGGCTGTGTCCATATTGAGAATACAGAGACTCTTGTTCTACGAGCACCCAAAGACTCCTTTGCCCTAAAGAGCAATGAGCGGGGAATTGGCCAAGCCACCCACAAATTCACCTTTTCCCAGGTATGGAGATATTGCTCTAGGAATAAGGAACCATCACATTTCTGGCATTTTATTTCCTCTTTAAAGACTTTTCTATTTGACTATGAGTTCTTTATATTTACATATCCATAATTTGGGACCCTTGTTATATGCACATCAACTTTTTGTACATCAGTTCCCACTAATGCTGTTATAGCTTTTATCCCTATTTTCTTGACAAGAATGCTATGGCTCAGTGAAGGTAATACTGCAGAAACAGTCATTAGGGAAGGTCTAGGGAATTGGGCATGGTGGTATATAAACTTTGCATTTGGAGGGCTAAAAACAAAACAAAACAACAACAAAAAAAAGAGCCAGGCATGGTGGCACACACCTTCAATTCCAGCACTCAGAAGGCAGAGGTAGGATGAGCCCCGTGAGTTCAAGGTCACCCTGAGGCCACATAATGAATTTCAGATCAGCCTGGGCTAGAGCAAGACCCTACCTCAAAAAGCCCAAAATAATTCAAGGGGGAGAGGGAGGAAGGAAGAATGATTGGGATTTAGACTCACCCATTTCCAGAACTCATAATATCATATCCCCACCCCCATGTGCACAGCATGAGACTTAGTACATAGCATTCCTTAGTCTTTAACAAGGATAAAAGATGAGCAAACAGTTGGTTGTTTTCAGTGTTTAGAAACACCTGAAAGCAGGGCAAAAAAAGCTGCTTGAGTGGTTTTGAGCGACATCTGCTGGCTCTGCACAGGAGGCATGTGGTAGATAAAGTGATCTCTCAGACACTCTCTGTATCTAGATATTTGGGCCTGAAGTGGGACAAGCATCCTTCTTCAACCTAACTGTGAAGGAGATGGTAAAGGATGTACTCAAAGGACAGAACTGGCTTATTTATACATATGGAGTCACCAACTCAGGAAAAACCTACACAATTCAAGGTGAGTAGTAAGGTGTCAAGGTTGCTGAGTGGCTAGCAATCTTTGATGCCCTGAGTTAGGGGAAGGAAGACAACTGTCCATCTTTTGGGTTGTTTGTTTGTTTTTTATTTTTATTTATTTGAGAGCAACAGACAGACAAGGGGAGAAAGAAGCAGAGAGAGAGAACAGATGCGCCAGAACCTCCAGCCACTGCAAACAAACTCAGATGCATGCATCACCTTGTGCATCTGGCTAACATGGGTCCTGGGGAATCGAGCTTCGAACTGGGGTCCTTAGGCTTCACAGGCAAGCACTTAACCACTAAGCTATCTCTCCAGCCTGTGTCCATCTTTTATATGCCCTAGGTACCATCAAGGATGGAGGGATTCTGCCCCGGTCCCTGGCTCTCATCTTTAATAGCCTACAAGGCCAACTTCATCCAATACCTGATCTGAAGCCCTTGCTCTTCAATGAGGTAATCTGGCTGGACAGTAAGCAGATTCGACAGGAAGAAATGAAGAAGTTGTCCTTGCTGAATGCAGGTCTCCAAGAGGTGAAGTGTTGGTATTTATGAAGGTGGGGACAAGGGACACCAATCTCAGGAAAGATTTGTGCTTATCTTCTCCTTGTGCCCCTTCAGGAGGACTTGTCCAATTCCTTGAAGAGGAATGTCCACATTGAAAGTCGGCTAGGTACCAGCACTAGCTATGACAGTGGCATTGCTGGACTCTCTTCCACCAGTCAGTTTACCAGCAGTAGCCAGCTTGATGGTAGGTATCATGACCAGGCTCTGTAAAGCAACAATAGGAACCCACTGCCTACTCAGCAGCTATAAAGGATACAGATCAGTGGTTATAAGCTGAGACCCATCTTCTAAGACCTTGCAGACCAAACGCAAGGTGGAATGTTCCAAAATTGATGACCTATATATGGGTTTCTTCTCCAGAAACGAATCACCGATGGGCACAGCCAGACACTGCCCCAGTGAGTGTCCCAGGAGATATTCGCTTCTCCATCTGGATCTCCTTCTTTGAGATTTATAATGAACTGCTTTATGACCTGTTAGAACCACCTAGCCAGCAGCGTAAGAGACAGACACTGAGGTTGTGTGAAGATCAAAATGGCAATCCCTATGTGAAAGGTATGTAAATGTAGGGAAGGCTAGAAAGAGACCTTAGAGAGGGGACATGTGGATAAACCGAAAAAGAAGTTGAGTGTTCTTATTCTTTGCTTTTCTTTCCTTTGGCCCCAGATCTCAACTGGATTCATGTTCAAGATGTTGAGGAGGCCTGGAAACTCCTCAAAGTGGGTCGTAAGAACCAGAGCTTTGCCAGCACCCACATGAACCAGAACTCTAGCCGCAGGTGAGTTATCCAGGAAACCTTAGTCCTCTATAGTTCTACTTTGTCATGGAAGATGTACAATGACATTTCTCTTCCTTTTCAGTCATAGCATCTTCTCCATCCGTATCTTGCACCTTCAGGGGGAAGGGGATATAGTGCCCAAGATCAGTGAGTAAGTTTTCCCACTTAGAAATTTCATCTTCTTGGCCACTTAGTAGTAGTGGGAGCAGGGTGGGAGGAGTTCTTAGAGGAATTAGTTGTTCTTTCTTTTTTTTTTTTCCAGTTTACTTTTTTTGTTTTGTTTTGTTTACTTGAGAGGCAGGGTCTCTAGTCCAGGATGACCTGGAACTCTTTATGCCCAGGCTGGCCTCAAACTCACAGCAGTCCTCTTCCCACAGCCTCTTGAGTGCTGGGATTAAAGGCATGTGCCACCACACATGGGTGGGTACAGAAATTCTGTTGGGCCCTCTCCTCACCAGAATTACGATAGGTTTATGGCTCATGAATGAGTTCCTATTGTCAAAATCCTGTACATCATTCCAGACTGTCACTCTGTGACCTGGCTGGCTCAGAGCGCTGCAAAGATCAAAAGAGTGGTGAACGGCTGAAGGAAGCAGGAAACATTAATACTTCTCTGCACACCCTGGGCCGCTGTATTGCTGCCCTGCGACAAAACCAGCAGAACCGGTAAGCAGTGACTGAGATGGCTTAGGGTCTGGCAATTTGCTAAGGCTTCTTGGTACCATTGAGAATGGTGCTGGGATGCCCCAGAACAGAGATCTCTTCACAGCTGTTTCTCTGATTCTGTGTCAGGTCAAAGCAGAACTTGATTCCTTTCCGTGACAGCAAGTTGACTCGTGTGTTCCAAGGCTTCTTCACTGGTCGAGGCCATTCCTGTATGATTGTTAATGTAAATCCCTGCGCATCTACCTATGATGAGACTCTTCATGTGGCCAAGTTCTCAGCAATTGCCAGCCAGGTGAGAAACTGTAGGCGTGATGACTACCTACTCTGGGCTGGTAACTTTAAGAGAGCAATTAGGAACTAGTTAAGATGACAAGATTTTTTTTTCCCCCTTCTAGCTGGTGCATGTTCCACCTGTGCACTTAGGGCTCCCATCTCTGCATTCATTCATCAAGGAACATAGTGCTCAGGTATCCCCTGGCTTAGAGAAAGGGGGTAAGGCAGACCCAGGCCTTGATGAAAATGAAGCCGACATCTCCATGTATGGCAAGGAGGTGAGAAAGCTTTGGTGTAGCACCATGTTCCATGGTGCCTTCCAAGTGACCTTGGGCCTTTTGGGGCAGGGGAATCTTATGGTCTCTGATACATGTGTTCTTCCTAGGAGCTTGTACAGGTGGTGGAAGCCATGAAAGCACTGCTTTTGAAAGAACGACAAGACAAGCTCCAGCTGGAGATGCAGCTCCGTGAGGAAATCTGCAATGAGATGGTAGAACAGATGCAGCAGCGTGAACAGTGGTGCAGGTATTTGCTGAGTGACCCCCCCCCCCTTACAAGCTCCCCTGGGACAGATGGGCAGGATGTAGGAACTGAGATGGAATTGTGTTCCAGGGTCTGTCCTCTAACTAAATTAAATTTATACCTCAGAATCTTTTCATTTCTGACAGTGAGCATTTGGACACCCAAAAAGAACTGTTGGAGGAAATGTATGAAGAGAAACTAAAGATTCTCAAGGAGTCTCTGACAAGTTTTTACCAAGAAGAGATTCAGGTGAGTTGCCCTGAAAGAATTCCAACTAACTGCTCAGATTTTTTAGTATATGTATATATTTGGGAAAGAGACTGAGAGAATGGATGTGTCAGGTCCTCCAACCACTGCGAACAAACTCCAGATGCATGCGTCTGGCTTACCTTGTGGGTCCTGGGGAATTGAACCAGGGTTCTTTGGCATTGCAGGCAAATGCCTTAACTGCTAAGCCATCTCTCCAGCCCATCAAGAAGGGTTTTATTTACTTGTTAACTAATCTGGTCCTGCAGTATTTGTCCTACTCTACAGAATTGTCCTCCCTGCTTCCCTCTTAGGAGCGGGATGAGAAGATTGAAGAGCTAGAAACTCTGTTGCAGGAAGCCCGGCAGAAGCCAGCTGCTCATCAGCAGTCAGAGTCTGAATTGTCACTCCGCCGGTCACAAAGGCTGGCAGCTTCTTCCACTCAGCAGTTCCAAGAGGTTAAAGTTAAACTAGAACAATGCAAAGCGGAGCTCAGCTCTACCACTGAGGGTGAGGAGGAATGACAGTGGGTCGGAATAGAGCCAGGGTTCAAACCTGGTCCTTCTGACCAACTCTGTGCTACATCTGACTTGCCACCCTGGGGTACAAACATCCTCACTTTGTATATTTACTATAATCTACTGTTAAAACTCAGTTTCCTGTTTACTTCCCTCAGAGCTGCAGAAGTACCAGAAAATGTTAGAACCACCTCCCTCAGCCAAGCCCTTCACTACCGATGTGGATAAGAAATTAGAAGAAGGCCAGAAGGTATTTTACCTTTCTTGAATATAAAAGTTCTGGGATCTTTTTTTTTTTTTTTTTTTTTTTTTTTTGAGGCAGGGTCTCACTCAAAGCCCAGGCTATCTGGAACTCCCTCACTCTGAAGCCCAGGCTGATCTAGAACTCAAAGCTATCCTACTTCAGCCTCTGGAGTGCTGGGATTATAGGCATGATAGGCATGAGCAATCCTGCCCAGCTTTATCAAAGCTTTTTTTGTTTTGTTTATTTAAGTAGGGTCTCTGCCTCCCTAGTGGTGGGATTAAAGGTGTGTGCCACCCACCATGCCTGCCTTCAAAGCCCTTTTATCAGTAGCTGGGTGTGGTGGCGCAGGCCTTTAATCCCAGCACTTGGGAGGTAGAGGTAGGAGGATTGCCGTGAGTTCCAGGCCACCCTGAGACTCCATAGTGAATTCCAGGTCAGCCTGGGCTAGAGTGAGACCCTACCTTGAAAAAAAAAATGGTTTGGGTGAGGCCTAGGGGGATTTGTGCATGTCTCTTGGAACTGCTCCTTCATTCTGATGACCAGCCTTCCTAAACTTACTTGTCTTCAAATGGCTACTCAACCAGGATAACAATCCTGGTTTATCTTGGTCACAGTTTGATTCCCACTTTTTTAGAATGTAAGGCTGCTTCGGTCAGAGCTCCAAAAACTTGGCCAGTCTCTCCAGTCAGCAGAAAGGGCCTGTTGCCATAGCACCGGAGCAGGAAAACTTCGTCAAGCTTTGGCCAATTGTGATGACATCTTAATCAAACAGGTGAGAACAGTCTAGAAACCCCCTCCTCTTTCAGTCCATCCCAATGTATATGCGAGGTGTGGATTGAGGACCAAAACTGAAAGGGAATCTTATTATAAACAGGCGTATGTTTTGTTCTGAATTTATCTAAGATGCCATCTTATGAACATATTATCTCTTTTATCCTTAATGTCCTGCTGGGGGTTGAACACAAAGCTCCATGTATGCTAAACAGGCAAACCAACCCTAAGCTATGATATTTTGCTCATCAATAAGATGCAGATCTCAAAATGTTAATGAGAAAAATGTTCATATTAGGGTTGGAGAGATGGTTCAGTGGTTAAAGGTGCTTGCTTGCAAAGCCTAATGGTTCAGTTCCCCAGCACCACATAAAGTCAGATGCACAAAGCAGGGCATGTGTCAAGTTCATTGGCAGTGGCAAGCCCTGATGTACCTATTCTTTTTCAAATAAAATATACCTAATTTTCTTTCTTTCTTTTTCGAGGTAGGGTCTCACTCTGGTCCAGGCTGACCTGGAATTCACTACGTAGTCTCAGGGTGCCCTAGAACTCATGGCAGTCTTCCTGTCTCTGTCTCCCAAGTGCTGGGATTAAAGGCGTAAGACTTAATATTTGAAAAAACAGTAGCTAGTTCTGGATAGCACACATAACCTTTCTCTTTCTCCAACCAAACAGAAGTATGTCTTCTCTAACTTTAATGGTGTTTCTTAGGACCAGACCCTGGCTGAGCTACAGAATAATATGATGCTGGTGAAACTAGACCTTCGGAAGAAGGCAGCGTGCATTGCTGAGCAGTATCACACTGTGCTAAAGCTCCAAGGCCAGGCTTCTTCCAAAAAGCGCCTGGGAACTAACCAGGAAAACCAGCAACCAAACCACCAACCCCCTGGAAAGAAACCATTTCTTCGAAACTTACTTCCGCGCACACCCACTTGCCAGAGTTCGAAAGACTGCAGCCCTTATACACGTATCCTGCGCTCACGGCACTCTCCTTTACTCAAATCTGGGCCTTTTGGCAAAAAATACTGACTGTGGAGAAGATGTACAATCATTGCCCTAACTGCTCAGCTAATAGGTCTCTTTTAGGCTTTGTCAATATCTGGAACTCTCCAGAATATACTATGCAAATACTAGTTATATTTTATACCCTTTTACTCTTGTATTATAATCACCTATGTATTGTTATTTTTTCACTATTGTTTTTATGCACAAAAATATTATATTAAAGACATTGTTTACATTTTTATTTGGATTCCAAACTTAGAAAACTCATTTGAAAATTATAAAAAGGGCAGAAAACAGATTAACCTGTGGTTGACTGGAACCTTGTACAGGAACAGCAATGAGTACCAGCCTAAGAAGGCTTAGTAAGAAATGAGTTCAAATGGTATCAGATATTCTAAACCTTTAATATAAAATGCATCATACATTGAGAAGTGAGTAAAAATATTCCAGGTACAAGAGAGCAAAGGCTAGATCCTAAGCAGCATCCACTATAAAAATAAAGAAAACACAATAGTCACAGGATATCACCTGCTACTGAATACATCTGCATAGCCTTGAAGCCCTCCAACACCACAGAAATAATAACCTTATCTAGAAAGATAAAGCTGAAAAATGTATTGTTTTAGAGATGAAAAGAGGGGAAAACAGTTGTATCAAACATTTACTAAACAGACCAACATGAATTTGATTATAACCAAAAGGTTATTTTTAAATATCCTCAAAGTTTTCTGTAATCCTGACTCCTTGTTTTGCTTTGGTAAGGGTACGGCTAATGCTACACCCATGTTTTCTCTCCGGAAGAGCCATCAATAGTTCATGCTTATTGACATTCTTCTTTTTTTTTTCTTCTGTTCAACCCCAGTAAGCTACTTCTCCCTTTGAAAGCTCTTAGGGGATTTCTTTTCACATTTCTTGAAGAATGTCTCTGCCGGGCACAGTGACTCACACTTATAATCCCAGCACTTGGGAAGCTAAGGCAGATGAGTTCAAGGCCAGCCTGGCTACAGTGAAATTGCCTCAAAAAATAAATTATGTATGGATACATACATACATATATATCCTTAAGTAACACATGTACAGCTTTGCCCCATTTAGACCTAATTTCTAACAAAAGAATAGAGGACATGTGCTGGGCATGGTGGCACACACCCTTAATCCTAGCACTTGGGAGGCAGAGGCAGGTGGATCACTGAGTTCAAGGCCACCCCAAGACTAAATAGTGAGTTCCGGGTTAGCTTGAGACCCTACTTTGAAAAAAGGTTAAAAAAAAAAAAAAAAAAGACGTTCAACAAATTCAAAAGGGTCATCTCTAGCCAGGCCTCATGACACATTCCTGCAATCCCAACATAAGGGAGGCTGAGGCAGGAAGGTCATGAGTTAAAGCCAGCCTGGGCTATGTGAGAAACCCTGTCAAACGAATAAGAAATAAAAGTCATTTTGGCTAATACCCCTACTCCTTCCCTAGAAGACAGCAGCATAGTCCTTCTTTCTTTCCTGTCTTTCTCATTCCCAGAATTAAAACTTGCTTCTGTAGCATTGCTGTGATAAAGTGCTCTAAGGGAAGAAATCCAAGAACTATAGCTACTCTGAACAGAAAGGAGACAAGTGCTTTTAACTGGCAGAAAACAATACTGTCCCTGCTAATATTTCTGTCTGCTTCTGAAGGTGTGATTATATGCACTGCCCCAAGGTCTGCTTCCATCTATAGAAGTGAGAAGAGTTTAGGTCCTCGGAACAGACGTGGCTGTTCTTCACATGGAGATAAGGGTTAATATTAGTTTAGCGAGGTGATGACTTGAAAGTAGCCAACTATGGTGTTACTGAAGACAAGTTGAGTGGCGAAACTCTGCGTGTAGGAGTATTGTTTGCAGACAGTGATGTGGGGAGGAAAAAGGGAGCAGGCATCTCCGATGTGGATGTCTCGCCTTGGTTCCGCAGCTGTAGAATTTGCCGGAGCAAGGCCTTACCTTCTTCCCGAGTCTGAAATAAAGTCAGGCAACAGTTTTAAAATATGTTCAAGACAGGGCTAGAGAAATTGCTCAGCAGGTAAAGCACTGCCTTGCAAAATAAATTCAAGGCTAGTCTCAAGAATAGGTTGCTAAAGGTTGGAGGTGGCCAGGTGTGGCACATGCCTTTAATCCCAGCACTCCAGAGGCACAGGTAGGAGGATTGCCTTGAGTTCAAGGCCACCCTGAGACTACATAGTGAATTAATTCCAGGTCAGCCTGGGCTAGAGGGAGACCCTACCTTGAAAAGCAAAACAAAAAAGAAAAGGCTGGAGTTATGGCTTGCCTTGTAAAACCTAAAGACCCAGGTTCAATGCCCCCAATACCCACATAAAGCCAGATGCACAAAGTGGTTCATGCATCTGGAGTGTGTTTGCAGTGTCCAGAGACCCTGTATGCCCATTTTCTTGCCCCTCCCTCTAGCTCTCTGCTGGCAAAATAAATAAATAGGGCTGGAGAGATGGCTTAGCAGTTAAGGTAATGAGTTCAATTCCCTAGTACCACAAATAAAGCCAGAAGCACAGTGGCACATGCATCTAAAGTTTCTTGACAGTGGCTGGAGGCCATGGTGTGCCCGTTCTCTCTTTCCTCCCCCTGCCCTGTGTGTTGGCACATGCCTTTGATCCCAGCACTTGGGAGAAGGATTGCTGTGAGTTTGAGGCCAGCCTGAGACTAATTCCAGGTCAGCCTAGGCTAGAGCAAGACCCTAACTCAAAATAACCAATAAATAAATATATTTTTAAAAAATTTAAAAATAAAACAACAAAAAATAGGTTAAGAATGTTCAGTGAGACTTCCACATTACAAAGGGAGGATTGCTGTTGACATTTCATCTACCTTCTACCCATACTTAATGGTAAAGATCATACATTCTAGTCTAAAATGCAGACCATGTGTTACAAGGAACAGTTGCTTACATCGTTGAAAGCACAACACTTCTGGGCACAAGTTGAAGCCTCGTCCCACAGCTTGCACTTAAAATAGTACTGGGCCAGGTAGCGGAAGGCAGTGCTTTCCTCCAAGTGTTCCACTATTTCCTATATAAGGAAAGCAAGAGTGACTGAGGTGATAAGAATACGATCAGAAACACAATTCTCATGCTCTGACACATACCCCACAGGAATAGATATCTTGGATATATTTGATGTAACACTGGGCAGCCTGTTCTGACTCAGTCAACTGTTCATGAAGCCTAAAAAAGAAATTGGGCTTTAAAAATCAGGCTGCAAAGCAAGTCAGGGATTAAAAAGTAAAAACATAATTAGAATTAAGTGACAACAGATGAATAAGTACAAATTTTAACATGAGTGGCATGCTGAGACCCAGAAGACTTATCAGCGCCAACCAGAGGGCTAGAAGAGCTTAGGCAGGAGCTGAAAGTGTAGCTTGCTGTAAAGTTCCTGTCGTAGTTCTAATCTTGATCAGCTGTATCAGAAAACAAACCAGAATCGTCACTCTACTACTAATGATAGAAATTCACTGGGCACAAGGGCTCACACCTATAATCCCAGCACTGGGAAAGCTGAGGTAGAAAGATCCTGTGACTTTGTGACCATCCTGGGCTATATAGTATGTTCCAGGTCAGCATGGGCAGCTAGACACCGCCTCAAAAACAAAAATAAAATACAGCTAGAGAGATGGCTTAGTGACTAAGGCACTTGCCTGCGAAGTCTAAGGACCCAGGTTCAATTCCCCAGTATCCATATAAGCCAGACACACAAGATGGCTAACACATATGGAGTTCGTTTGCAGTGGCTAGAGGCCCTAGTTTGTGCATTCTCTGTCTTGTTCTCACTCTCAATTAAGTAATCAATTTAATTAAATTTTAAAAAAGAGTTACTAAGCTGAATAATTGGGTAATACACCCTTGCAAAAAAAAATCTCTGGTAATACTAGTGAAACTGGAAAACATACCAAGAAAATAACTATTTTTCTTTTTTAATGCATTTATATGTTCACGTGTGTGCATGTGTATCCAGGAGTGTGTGCATACAGAGGCCAGAGAACAACTTGACTCATTTCTTCCTTTTTTTTTTTTTTCGATTTTTCAATTTTTCGCAGTAGGGTCTCGCTCTGGTCCAGGCTGACCTGGAACTAACTATGTAGTCTCAGAGTGGCCTTGAACTCTAGGCAATCCTCCTACCTCTGCCTCCCAAGTACTGGGATTAAAGGTGTGTGCCACCATGCCCGGCAACTTGGCTCATTTCTTAGCAACACCATCCACCGTTTTCTTTTGGTTTTTCAAGGTAGGGTCTCACTCTAGCCAAAGACCTGGAATTCACTATGTAGTCTCAGGCTGGCCTTGAACTCACATTGATCCTCCTACCTCAGCCTCCTGAGTGCTGGGATTAAGGGCATGCACCACCACGCTCAGCCCATCCACCTTTAGTATCTCTAATTGGCCTGGAGTTTATCAATCAGGCTACACTGACTGGTCAGCAAGCTCCAGGGATCCTCCTGTGTCTACCTGAGATTACAGGTTCATGTGACCATGCCAGCAGTCCAGTGTGGGTTCTGGTGCCTGGAATGTCCTCATGCATGCAAGACAAACACTTTACCAACTGCGCAATCTCAGTCCTGCAAGCAACTTGTTTTTGAACTATTCTTCCATACACACATGGCCTAATGAATGCATGCTAGGCAAGTGTTCCACTACTGATCTACACTTCAAGCTCATTCTTTTTTCATTTCATTTCTGATCCCTTACCTAATAGGAAATGTTTTCTCCTTCAAAAATAGAGCGGTACTCTCTAGTTTCAAGATGGCTAGTACTGGGCTGGAGAGATGGCTTAGGACTTAAGGTACTTGCCTGTGAAGCCTAAGGACCCCAGTTCAGCTCCCTAGTACCCACGTAAGCCAGATGCACAAGACAGTGCATGTATGTGGAGTTTGTATGTAGTGGCTAGACGTCCTGGCATGCCCATTCTATCTCTCTTTCTCTCTCAAAATTGTATATACATACACACATACACATACATACACACACACTCAGTAGTAGGGACTTGCCTAGCAGCAGAGCAGTGTTCGTACACCTTGCCTCATGCCTACACTCATCTCTCATGATGGGAGGATGGGAAGCTCTAGAGAAGACATAACCTACTAGCCCAGAGAAGCCAATGGAAATACCAACAGCACTTTACTCTGTTCACTCACTTCGCCAGCTTCACAAGAGCCATTTTCTCCACATCTCCCACAGCATAAGCTCTCCAGTAACACTGTGAAAAAAATGAGCTGGTCACTCACTATTGCCCATGTGCAACAATTAATCACATAAAGGACCTGTAAGATTTCTAGAAATTCAGGCTTGTAGACTATAAAGCATTTTTACTAGTTGTGACAGGTCTAGGCTACACTGACATTCCTACTGGTAATCTTAGCCCACATTTGGCTTTAAGCTATGTGCCTATAAACATCCAGAATTTCCTATGCATGAGAACAAAAGGTGGGAGGGGATCACAGCACATATAACCCAACCTGCCTCTAAACAATGGGTTTTCGCTAAAATTCTCCAGGGCCCAATTCCAGGTACCTTTTTAGCTTCCACTAACTGATTGAGTTTCTCATAACATTCTCCTAATGCAACCAGCATACGAGAATCATTGGGCCTATGAAAAAAGAGAAAAAGGTCATCTAAACAAAGGAGTTACTACCAACTGAAGTCTTCCACTGAAAACCTAGCATCATTGCTACTTTAATACCATTCCAAATCATAGTCTTCAGTCAGATGCTTCATATAATGACACTACTCTGTGTTTATAATTATCCCATTAACCTATTAGTAGTAGAAGACACTAAGTAACAATATTTAGTAAGTTTAAACATGTCTCCAAGAGTTAACTATTCAGTGGTTTATCAGTTAGCCAAAGAGAAAGAAAAGTGAACAACTTACCGAAGCTGGTGGGCCCTCCTGTAATAATAAAGACAGTAAAATGGCATCTTAAGAATTTCATAGGTCTGCCCAAGGCCATACCAAGCTCTATAGTCCCTCTTGTTGACCTCAATGGCATGTCTAAGAAAGGGAAAAAAAATACACCAGTGAGGGGACAGAAGAGTCAAGGTCAATAGCATGCAGGCTCCAGAGGTTCCTGACACCACAGGAATCCACTCCCCTCTCCTTCACAAGCAATGCTTACCGGTATGCCTGGATTGCAGCGGACGTGTTTTTCATTTCCATGTACTCATGCCCCATCAGCGTCCAGGCCCCAAGGTACCGGGGATTCAACTTCAGGGCTCGCTGGAAATATAAAGCTGCTTTCTCATGCTGTGAGCGCAAGCTATAATAATTGCCTGATTGAAAAACAAAACAAAATGATGCCAAGTACTGAAGAGACAGAGAGAAGAAAAAGAAACCAGAGCCAGGCATGGTAGCCCATGCCTTTAATCTTAGCACTCTGGAGGAAGAGGATCGCTATGAGTTTGAGGCCAGCCTGAGAGTACAGAGTAAGGTGCCAGAGCAGCCTGTGCTTGAGTGAGACCCTACCTAGAAAAAATAAAAACCAAGCTGGGCATGGTGGCGCACACCTTTAATCCCAGCACTTGGGAGGCAGAGGTAAAAGGATCGCCATGAGTTTGAGGCCACCCTGAGACTCCATAGTGAGTTCCAGGTCAGCCTCAGCTAGAGCGAAACCCTGCCTTGAAAAACCAAAATAGATAAATAAATAAAAACCAACCAAAAACTAAATAAAACTGCTAAAATAGCTTTCTACCAAGAAGCATAAAACCATTATTCACTAACCCTAAAGTCATGCAAAATGTACACAATTATTATTGCCTTACAAAGTCTATTCAACCTATCATGCATTGCTGATTTTTTGATATTTTTTAATGTTTCCTTGTTTCGTTTCACTTTACTTGAGAATGACAGAGAGAGAAAGAGGAAGGAGAGAAAGAAAATGGGCGCACCAGGGCCTCCAGTCACTGCAAATGAACTCCAGACACGTGCGCCCCCTTGTGCATCTGGCTAATGTGGGACCTGGGGAATCGTGCCTCGAACTGGGGTCCTTAGGCTTCACAGGCAAGCGCTTAACTGCTAAGCCATCTCTCCAGCCCTTTTTATTGTTTTTTTGAGGTAGGGTCTCACTCTAACTCAGGCTGACCTGGAATTCACAATGTAGTCTCACAGTGGCCTCAAACTCATGGCGATCCTCCTACCTTTGCCTCCCAAGTGCTGGGATTAAAGGCGTGCGCCACCACGCCCGGACCTCGTTTCATTTTTATCTCATCTGGAAATAGCATTTATATAAAAACTGTTTTCACATTGTTTAAGAATTTTCTATAATATGCTTTAGATTGGTTTTGAAACTATATTCACCAAGCCTAGGCTTCTAAGGAAGCACCTGAAGAGTTAAAAAGGTAAGCCGGGCGTGGTGTTAGACACTGTTAATCTTAGTACTGTGAGTTTGAGGCCACTATGAGACTACATAGTGAATTCCAGGTCAGCCTGGGCCAGAGCAAGGCCCTACCTATCAAAAGCAAAAGCAAAACAAAACAAAGAAGTCAGACAGTAAGACTGAATACTGCAGCGAATAGAACTGACTACAAACAGAAGGGAAAATCCTGAGATGACTGATCATTCTAAACTGGATTATAAGGATGATTACAAACTATAGATTTACAAAAATTCATTCAACTGTCAACTTTATTAATTTAATTTTGGCTTTTCCAGGTATGGTCTCACTCTAGCCCAGGCTGACCTAGAAAGTGCTATGTAGTCTCAGGGTAGCCTTGAACTCATGGAGATCCTCCTACTTCTGCCTCGTAAGTGCTAGGATAAAAGGCGCATGCCACCACGGTCAGCACTAAACTGTCAACTTTAAAACAGATGAATTTAAAAATATTTATTTATTTATTTGCAAGAGAGAGAAAGACACCTTGTGCATCGGCCTTTACATGGGTACTGGGGAACAGAACCCAGGTCCTTAGGCTTTGCAGGCAAGGGTCTTAACTGTTGAGCAATCTGTCTAGCCCTTTTCTAAAAAGAATTTTTTTTATTTATTTATTATTTATGGACTTGAAAGAGAGAAAGAGGCAAATAGAATGAATTTTTAATATTTATTTGCAAGCAAAGAGAAAGAGAGAGAATGTGAATGGGGTATACCAGGACCTATAGGTGCTGCAAACGAACTATAGATGCATGTGCCAACTTATGTGGGTACAAGGGAATCTAACCTGGATTGTTAGGCTTTGCAAGCAAGTGCCTTAACTGCTGAGCCATTTCTATAGTCCCCCTCCCCTTTTTAGGCAGGGTCTCAGTCTAGCCCAGGCTGACATGGAATTCACTATGTATTCTCAGGTCAGTCTCGAACTCACAGCAATCTTCCTACCTCTGCCTCCCAAGTGCTGGGACTAAAGGCATGTGCTACCACACCCGGCTTATTTGGATTTTTTGTGGGAGGGTATCACTCTAGACCAACAGACCTGGAATTCCTGCCACTGCAAAGGAACCCCAGCTGTATACACCACTTTGTGCACCTGGCTTCATTTGAGTATTGGGGAGTTGAACCCTGAGCCATCAATCAGTCTTTGCAAGTAAATGCCTTTAGCTGCTGAGCAATCTCTTGAACCCCAGCCCTGGAACTCATTATGTAGACTAGGCTGGAGCCAAAATGCAGAGCCTGCTGCATGCTGGGATTAAAGGCAAGCACCGTCATGCTCAACTAAAATAGGTGAATTTTATTTTAATAACATCTTTTTAAAGGAATAGATTAGAGTTAAAACAATACTTGGAGGGATTTTCTTGAGGTATAGTAGAATGAGAAAAGTAAAATGCAGTTAATTATTCTGTGCTTTAAAAGAGAAAATACCCCTGGGCTGGAGAGATGACTTAGTGGTTAAGGCATTTGCCTGCAAAGCCAAAGGACTCAGGTTCAATTCCCCAGGACCCATGTAAACCAGATGCACAAGGTGATGCATGTGTCTGGAGTTCATTTGCAGCAGCTGGAGGCCCTGACGTGCCCATTCTCTCCCTCGCACACACTTTCTGTCTTTCTCTCTCACTCTCAAATGAAATAAAGAAATAAATAATTTAAGGAAGAAATCCTCTGTAGTAGGATATGGTGGCTCACTGTAGCCCTGCCACTCGGGAGGCTGAGCAACTGACGTTCCAGGTGAGCCTGGGCTACAGTGAGAACTCCCAATAGACATGCACACATGCTCATGCAAGCAGGAATAGGCAGTCTAAGCAAAGACTACCATCACTGAATTCTACTATTGAAAAACTAGCATCATAGCTAATTAAACATCAAAATACTAGCTGGGGGCTGGAGAGATGGCTTAGTGGTTAAGGCACTTGCCTGCAAAGCCAAAGGACCCAGGTTCAATTCCCCAGAACCCACAGCTAGGAATGGGGCATACACCTCTAATTCCACATTTAGGAGGCTGAAGCAGGAATTCAAGTCATCCTCAGCTATACAACCATTTAAAGAACAGCCTTGGTTACATGAAAGCCTCAAAAGAAAAACAAACACAAAAGGCAAGACAGCTACATCATCAGGTGTTGCAAGGTGGGGTGGCCTTATGGACATAGCTAAATGGTGGACCGTATGCTGCCAGTTTAATTCCCAGCAACCCCCTCACGCCTTAAAAATACTACCTGGTCATCAACATTAATACAACTCAACATTTGGTGTGCTCGTACACACCTGTAATCCCAGCACTGGAGAAGCTCAAGTAGGAGGATGGAAAGTTCAAGGCCAGGGCTGGCAAGATGGCTTTGTGGTAAGGTGCTTGCCTGCAAAGTTGAAGGACCCAAGTTTGATTCCCCAGGACCCACATAAACCAGATGCACAAGGTGGCACATGTGTCCAGAGCTTGCCTGCAGAAGTTGAAGGCCCTGTTGCGCCCATTCTCTTTCTCAAGTAAATAAATAAAAATAAAAACAAGAAAATTCAAGGCCAGCCTGGGCTATATAGAAAGATCTTTTCTCAAAAAAAAAAAAAAAAAAAAGATAGTGCTGGACATGGGGACGCATGCTTTTAGTCCCACCTAAAGCTGAAGTACCACGGTCACTGTGAGGTACATGTTAGCCTCGGGCCACATAAGACTCCCTCAAAAACAGTTACAAGTCAGGTGTGGTGGTACACGCCTTTAATCCCAGCATTCGGGAGGCAGAGGTAGGCAGGTCAGTGTGAGTTCAAGTCAGCCATGAGACTACATAATGAATTCCAGGTCCACCTGGGCTGCAGCAAAACCCAAAGCAATACATATATTGACACCATTTTGGCAAAAAAAAAAAACCTATACATTTTTTTGTATTTACACAGAAAAATATTCTGAAATCATGCTCACCTAATAATTTTAAGAGCAGGACTACAGTGAATTTTCATATTCTCTACTATATAATTCTACTATCTTGGCACTTTAATACTGTTGTTATTTTTATATTTATTTTACTTGATGTTATAAGTCTTTAAAAAAAATGTTGGGCATAGTGGTGCATACCTTTAATCCCAGCACTCAGGATGCAGAGGTAAGAGGATTGCCATAAGTTCAAGGGCAGCCTGGAACTACAGAGTGAGTGCCAGGTAGGCCTGGGCTAGAGTGAAACCTTACCTCAAAACAAACAAAAAATAAAATAGCCCAACTAACTTACCAATTACACAGCATGTTTCAACACGGTATTTATCAATTTCACAGAGGTTATGAGCCAGATAACTCAATTCAGATTTCATGCTCTGGGAGAAAAAAGAAAAACAATCTAAGCATGAAACAGGACTCCCCTAAAATTACTTTTCTTGTAGCTAACTTAAGTAGATGACAACCTAATCTTGAGATTAAGACACAGAGGCAGGAGAGATGATTCAGTAGTTAAAGGCATTTGCTTGTAAAGCTTGATGATCTGGGTTTGATTGCCCAGTACCCATGTAAAGCCAGATACACAAAGTGGCCCATATGTTTGGAGTTTGTTTGCAGCAGCTAAAGGCCCTGGCACACCCATTCTCTCTCTTCCTCTTTCTCAAACAATAAATAAACAAGTAAATAAAAATAAAACACAAAGAAGTTTAAGCAGCACCTTTAGCCCCTGAGCCATCTCTCCAGCTCTTAAAAGAGCTTAATCAAAACCAAACAAGAGAAGCAAATTACCCTGACATAAAGAAGGTTGGAGAAAGTGTCCATATTTTCAATCCTGTAAGGATCTTGTTTCCGCAGCTCATTAAAAATAGAAAGGGCTTTGTCAATATCTGCAGAAACAAGAGAGAGTTCAAAAAAACAACACAGTGCCCCTCTCTGGGTCTGACAGTATCTCATTGTCCTTCTTCCCTCACCTCTGATGTTGTGATAGGCAACAGCAATCTGGGACACAATATAGGAGCTCTTTGAGAAGCCCACATCAACGAGGTGCTGGTACTTCTGCAGGGCCTCCTCAATCAGCTGCAGCTCCGTGTAGATATGAGCCAGGAAAAACTCTTTCATCCAGGTGTCTGGCAAAGACAGGAACTTCAGCTGGCAGCAGGAGAGAAGGGGACAGACACTTAAAATGATTTCACATCTCTCCCAAAAGAACATCAAAGAACAATTTTTATTTTCTAAAGAGATTTATCACTAAAATTTTATCAGAACAACTACAAATAAATACAAGGTCATCCCACTGAGCATGACTTACAAGCACATTAGGGAAGAATAGTTTTGCTGGAGTAACAAAAACTATATGATTTACATAGACAGAAGGTAAAGAAAAAATTCTAGGTAAGGGCAGCAACATAAATAGAGGCAAATTAAATAGAGGTGTAAGTGACTAATGTAAGCAAACGAGTTTGGTTTGAGGGAGTATAGTGAGAGAAACAGGATTGAACCTGTAGGTGAGATCTCAATTATAGAACAGAAAATGGGATACAAGGGCTGGACAGATGGCTTAGCAGTTAAGGTGCTTGCCTGCAAAGCCAAAGGACCAAGGTTCGATTCCCCAGTACCCACATAAGGCAGATGCACAAGGTGGCACATGCATCTGGAGTTCATTTGCAGTGGCTAAAGGACCTGGTGCACCAATTCTCTCTCTTTCTCAAATAAAATAAATTTTAAAAATAGTTTAAAAAGAAATAGAAAATGGGGGGTGAAAAGGCCTAAGTGAGGTCAAGGGAAGAGATTGAGTAAAGGAAAGGTGGAGGGAGGGCTAATCAAAATCTAAGAGGATATAAATAAATAATATGGAAACCTAATTTTTTGGACAATGCAACACTCAGGAGCCATAGATTGTTACCCGAAAATTTTCAGTGCCAGGGATGGGATACCTTCCAGTGAGTTGTTGACCAGGGAGGTTCCTGATGCCCCCAAAACATTACAGGCCATTGCTGAGCCCCTTGGTATCCCATCAGGAATAAATAGTAAGACCCTATTGCTTAAGACTTCTCATATTTGGGCTGCAAGGTCACTGAGAAATCCTGCTGGAACTGAGCTGAAAACCAACTCCATGTAGACCAGCTGACAGAAAGCTGGAAGAAGCCATTCTGCATGTAGCTCAATGGGAGAGAGAGAAATCACCAGAGAAGATAGGCAACAGTGGACACTGCAAGCCTTATATTTGGCCAGCCAGGCCAAATGAGCCAACAGGTGCAACAGTGGCAGGTCTGTCGTGGTGGAAACCAACTGCCCTCCAATTGGACTGGAGACCCGCTCCATGGGGGTGGGGGGGGGATACATCCCTTATACTGAAAACCTACAACAGGGGTAGTCATGAACCCTAGGGGTGTAACATCTGCTGATGTCTGGATAAGTGTATATGCTATGCTTATCAAACTGCATTTCTCTTAATATTTATACCCTTATATTAATGCTACTCTCACTTTGGGTAGAGAATCTTCTCTTTTCAGATGGAAGTGACCTTGGGATGACTCAGAAGGTATCATAGTGCTGGAAAGAAGTGACTGGAGTACTGAGTAACATCTTGATAACACCTTCCAAGGCTCAGGGTCTAAAGCGAAAGAGGTGGTGGAAAGAATGTAAGAGCCAAAGGAAGGGTAGGACTCCTTACAACATGCTCCTCCAGACACAAAAAATAAAAGAGAGACTGATTGAGATTGGGGGGGGGGGGGATATGATGGAGAATGGAATTTCAAAGGGGAAAGTTGGGGGGTTTGGAGGGAGAGTATTACCATGGAATATTTTTTATAATCATGGAAAATGTTAATAAAAATTGAGAAAAAAATCTAAGAGGATATAAATAAATCATATGGAAACCTACTTTTTTGGAGAATGGAACACTCAGGAGCTGTAGATTGTTACCCGAAATTTTTCAATGCCAGGGATGAGATACCTTCCAGTGAGTTGTTGGCCAGGGAGGTCCCTGATGCCCCCAAAACATTACAGGTCATTGCCGAGGCCCTTGGTTTCCCACCAGGAATAGATGGTAAGACCCTATTGCTGAAGACTCCACATACTTGGGCTGCAAGGCCACTGAGAAATCCTGCTGGAACTGAGCTGAAAACCAACTCCATGTAGCCCAGCTGACAGAAAGCTGAAAAAATCCACATTGCATGCAGCTCAATGGGAAAGAGAGAAATCACCAGTGAAGATACTCCACAGTGGACACTGCAAGCCTTATATTTGGCCACCCAGGCCAAATGAGCCAATGGGTACAATAGTGACACATCTGTTATGGGGGAAGCCAACTGCCTTCTAATTTGACTGGAATCCCGCTCCATAGGAGGGAATACATCCCTGATACGGAAATCCTACAACAGAGGTAGTCATGAGCCCTAAAGGTATAACCTCTGCTACTGTCTGGCTAAATGTATGTATATACTATGCTCATCAAACAGCCCAGTAAGCACTTCTCTTAATGTTCATACCCATATATTAATGCTACTCTCACTTTCTCATTAGAGAACTTTCTCTTTTCAGATGGCAGTGACCTTGGGATGACTCAGAAGGCATCACGGTGCTGAGAAGCGACAGAGGAGTGCTCAGCACGGCAATATCTCTATCACACTGTCCAAGGCTCAGGGTCCACTGCAGAAGACGTGATGGAAAGAATGTAAGAGCCAAAGAATGGGTAGGACACCTAATAACGTGCTCCTCCAGACACAAAATGGCCTGCATATCCATGACCTCACAGTGCCTGACACTACCTACACAAGACCATCATAATAGAAGGAAAAGATGATGACATCAAAATAAAAGAGAGAATGATTGAGAGGGGAAGGGGATATGATGGAGAGTGGAATTTCTAAGGGGAAAGTGGGAGGAAGGAGGGAATTACCGTGGGATATTGCTTATAGTCATGGAAGATGCTAATTATAAAAAATAAAATAAAAGCCAGAGCCAGGTGTGGTGGTGGACGCCTTTAATCCCAGCACTCAGGAGGGAGAGGTAGGAGGATTGCCATGAGTTTGAGGTCACCTTGAGACTCCATATTGAATTCCAGTTCCGCCTGGGCTAAAGTGAGACCCTACCTCAAAAAAAAAAAAAAAAAAAAAAAATCCAGGCGAGGTGGTACATGCCTTTAATCCCAGTACTTGGGAGGCAGATGTAGTAGGATCATTATGAGTTCAAGGCCACCCTGAGACTACATAGTGAATTCCAGGACAGCCTGAGCTTGAGTGAGACCCTACCTTGAAAAACCAATAAATAAAGAAACAAATTAGTTAAATTAAAAGTTAAAAAAAAGAGAGAGAGAAAATTACATTAAACAACTAGTACAAATTTCTGCCAAGAGAATAACATAACGATGTTTGTTGTTGTTGTTTTCTTTCTTTTCAAGCAAAGTCACTCTACCCCAGGCTGACCTGGAACTCACTCTATTGTTTCATGCTGGCCTCTAACTCAGTGATCCTCCTACCTCCGCCTCCCGAGTGTTAGAATTAAAGGCATATGCCACCATGCTTGGCATTTAAAAATATATATATATTATTTACTTGCAAGCAGAGAGAGAGAGAGAGAGAGAGAGAGAGAATAGGCATGCCAGTGCCTCTTGCTGCTACAAACAATTCCAGATACATGTGCCAGAAGCATCTGGCTTTACATGGGTACTGGGGACCCGAAGCTAGGTCATTAGGCTTTGCCTTTAGCCATGAGCCATCTCTCCAGCCCTGTTGTCTATTGTTTGTTTAATGCGTTCGTGTGTGTGTGTGTGTGTGTGTGTGTGTGTGTTGTATTTATTTATTTAGTGCATGTGAGAGTGCTGGTACACCTGTGTCATACATAGCACATGTGTGAAGTCAGGACAACTTTTGAGTCAATCTTCACATTTCCATCTCATTTTGAGACAGGGGTTCTGTCTGGATTTCACTCTGCTGCTGTTCTTTGCTGTAAACTTCCAGGAAATTCTCCTGTCTCTGCCTTTTATGTCACCTTCAGCTACTGGGATTACAAAATCCCACCATGGCTTCTGTCTTTTGTGTGAGTACATGTAGTATGTGTAATGTGGTGTGTGAGCAGTGTTGTATGTATATGGTGTATGTTGCCATGCACGGGTGAAGGTAAGGGGAAAACGTCAGTGTCCTTTCTCTACTGATCATCCACTTGTTTCCTTGAGGCAGAGTTTCTCACTGAACATGTACCCACCATTTTCAGTCAGAATGGTTGACCAGCAAGCCCCAGATATTTCCCAGAATCCACTTACCATAGGACTGGGGTTACAAACATGCATGGCCATGCCCACTGTTTATGTAGGTGCTGGGGAATTTAACTCAGGGTAAACTGGGGCCTTCTCTGGCTCTCATGCTTGCATACCACGCACTCTTACTAACTGAACTCTCTCTCTAGCCCTGCTTCTAACTTTTTCTATGGTCTGGGTAGGATCAAACTCAAATACTTCTAGCCTGTCAAGAGGATATGTTTTGTTTTATTTATTTATTTATTTATTTACTTATTTATTTTGCAAGCAGAGAGAGATAGAGAAGAGAGACAGACAGAATGAATGCACCAGGACCTCCATCCACTGCAAATGAACTCCAGATGCATGCACTACTTTGTGCATTTGATTTTACTTGGGTACTGAGGAATCAATCTGGGTCCTTTGGCTTTGCAGGCAAATGCCTTAACTGCTAAGCCATCTCTCCAGCCCAACAAAAAAGACAGAGGTGACTCTGAGAGGTCAAGACTGGACACCTTAGGCTTAAGGTATAGGTCAGTGGTAGACAGCTTTCTCAGCTTGCTCAAGGCCCTGGGCTTTATCCTTACTATCACCCCACCACTGCACAGCAAACAGTGGGGAGTGTTTATCAAGTTGGAAAAGAATTTGATAGGTAACCGGGTATGGTGGCACATGCCTTTAATCCCAGCACTCAGGAGGTAGAGGTAGGAGGATTACAGTGAGTTCCAGGCCACCCTGAATTCCAAGTCAGCCTGGACTAGAGTGAGGCCCTACCTGGAAAACAACAAAAAAAGAATTCGATAGGCAAGATGAAAAACTTGGTTTTGCCTATTTTGAATTCAAGGATAAGACAAACTTTCAAAGAAAAGACAAGTAAATTGTGAATCGGGCAGGCATGATGGTGCACGCCTTTAATTCTAGCACTTGTCGGGGGGGGGGGGGCAGAGGTAGGAGGATCACCTTGAGTTCAAGGAAGGTCAGCCTGAGACTACATAGTGAATTCCAGGTCAGCCTAGGCTAGATTGAAACCCTTTTTCAAAAATCAAACAACAACAACAAAAAGACAAGTAGATAGAAGTGAAAACAAATAAACCAAGGCAAGATTTCCAATACAGATTCACCTGCAATCCCAGTACTGGGGAGGATGAGGCAGAAGTATCAGGATCTCAAGGTCAATTTCCTACAACATCTGTGGAATTAGGGAATAAATCATATATATATATACACACACACACACATACATATATATGTACATGTATATACATATATATGTACATGTATATGTATGTGTGCATATATATATATATATATATATATATATATATATATATATATATACACACATACATACATACATACACACACACACACACAAACACATACATATATATCAGTTGTTGTTTTGTTTCCCGAGGTAGGGTCTCACTCTAGCTCAGGCTGACCTGGAATTCACTATATCATCTCAGGGTGGCCTCAAGCTCTCAGCGATCCTCCTACCTCTGCCTCCCAAGTGCTTGGATTAAAGACGTGTGACACTCGGGAGGCAGAGGTAGGAGGATTGCCATGAGTTCAAGGCCACCCTGAGATGACAGTTAATTCCAGGTCAGCCTGGACCAGAGTGAAACCCTACCTCGAAAAACCAAAAAAAAAAAAAAAAAAAAAAAAAGACGTGTGCTACCACACCTGGCAAATTACAATATTTTTATTTTATTTATTTATTTGTTTGCAAGCAAGCAGAAAGGGAGAGAGGAATGGGTAGGTTTGCAAGGCCTCCTGCCACTGCAAAGGCACACCAGATGCACATGCCACTTTGTGCACCTGGCTTTACTGGGTACTGGATATCTGAAACTGGAACTGAAACAGGATTTGCAAGCAAGCACCTGTAGCTACTGAACCATCTTTCCAGCTCCAAAATTATATTTACTCTATAAAACAAGTGATAGCAAAGCATGAATATGAAAAATACAATAACAGACCAGGCATGATGGTGCACACCTTTAATCCCAGCACTCAGGAGGCAGAGCTAGGAGGATTGCTGTGAGTTCGAGGCCACCCTGAGACTACATAGTGAATTCCAGGTCAGCCTGGACTAGAGTGAGACCCTACCTTGAAAAACCAAAATAAATAAATAAGTAAGTAAATAAATTCCAAGACAGTAAAGGAAGCAGGGTGTGGTGTCTCATGTCTGTTATCCCAGTACTTCAGAGGCTGAAGGCAGAGGAATCACAAGTTCAAGGCCAGCCTGGGCTACATAGTGAACTCCATGGTAATCTGGGCTACAGAATGAGAAACTATCTCAAAGGAAAAACCAAAACCAAATAAACTAAACAGTTAAATTGCTGGGGACACAGCAGAGTGGTAGCTATCTCCAATGTTATACTGTTAACACCCCCTCCAATCACTATCACAGGTTATAGAGGGATTTCCACTGACCTCTCCTCAACTTACCATCTCTTTGTCTGTGATCAGGTTACAGAGTTCCAACCAAGCTCCCCAATGCAAAGGCAAAACATGAGTAGCCTCAACAAACACATCAATGGCCTCCTTCACCAAGTCCAGTTTTCGAAGCACCACACCATACCTGGGAAAGAACATAACCACAGGAGAGGTAAATGCTTTAAACATTTCTCTTCTATTCAAGAGCATATATTATAGAAAATTCCAAATGATGTTAACACTTACAGATAAAGGCCAAATCCATCAAGTTCCCGAGCCTGATGCTTTTTGCTGAGTTCCACTCTCAGTTCTCTAAGAGCCTCATTTTTCACCTGCCCTTTCTCTAGGGGGCCTAGGAAAGAAACAGTCTCTCATTTGAGGTAAGGTGGCTGGTTTTCATTCTCAAAGTTGTACATTATTTCTGTTATCTTCAACCAAAATTATATTTGAAACCTCGAGAAACATAAGTGACAAACGATATCTCACACAATCCATTTAGTTTAGAAACTGCTACTAATAATTGGTTTGCAGTCCTATTTTATTAGGCCCACACAGCTACTGTTTTATCTTTATTCGTCCATGTTTGCAAATTAGAAGTTTCAATTAAAAGTGACTTTTCAGCTTCAGGCTGCAGAGACAGGTAAGAGTCAAGGAAAGGAAGTCATTTACACCACGAGGCCCAGAGTCCCATAGGCAGCCTCTGGTGGAGCTGAGCAACAGTCATTTCCTCTTCAATTTACAACAGTGCTGCTCAGTCCATTTGTATTACCTGCCTGGCTCCTGTAGGACATATACGTTTACAACCTTACTTTTTTTTTTTTTGGAGGGGTGATATTTTCAAGTTAAGATCTCAATCTAGCCCAGGCTAACCTGGAACTCACTCTGTAGTCCCAGGCTGGCCAAGAACTCTCAGGATCCTTCTACCTCTGCCTCCCAAGTGCTGGGAATAAAGGCATGCACCACCACGCCCAGCTAACCCAACTTTTTTAAACCAAAAGATTATAGGAAAAAATAAAATCATACCTAGGCTATCAACTGTTTCATCATCCTTCTTTTTCTCTCCAGACTGTAAAAGAAAATTAACAAATATATCTTTTTCATTTATTCTAAAACATGGTCTAAGGCCTGAGGAGATGGCTTAGTGGCTAAAAGCACTTGGTACAATGCCTGATGGCCTGAGTTCACTTACCCAGTACCCACATAAAACCAGACACACAAAGTGACGCACACATATGAAGTTTATTTGCAAGGGCAGAGCCCTGGCAAACCCATATTCTCTCTCTCAAGTACAAAAATTAAAAAAAAAAATGGGGGGGGAGAAGGGGATTGAGGTAGGGTCTTCCTCTAGCCCAGGCTGACCTGGAATTCACTATGTAGTCTCTGGGTGGCCTCGAACTCACGGTGATCCTCCTATCTCTGCCTCTCGAGTGCTGAGATTAAAGGTGTGTACCACCACGCCCAGCTATAAATAAAACAAATTTTAAATAAAACATTCTAAAACTAGCAGCCCAATTTTATTTAAAGGTCTAAAATCCAACCAAAAATAGCACCTAGGGCTGGAAAGATAGCTTAGTGGTTAAGGTGCTTGCCTACAAAGCCAAAGGACCCAGGTTCGATTCCCCAGGACCCACATAAGCCATATGCACAAGGTAGTGCATGCATCTGAAGTTCATTTATAGTAGCTAAAGGCCCTGGTGCACCCATATTCATATTCATTCTCTCTCTCTCTCTCCCTCTCCCTCTCTCTTTCTGGTGTTTTTCAAGGTAGGGTTTCACTCTAGCTCAGGCTAATCTGGAATGCACTATGTAGTCTCAGGGTGGTCTCAAACACGTGACAATAATCCTCCTACCTATGGCTCCCAAGTGCTGCATTAAAGGCGTGCACCACCATGCTCAGCTCCATTCTCATTCTCTCTCTCTCTCTCTCTCTGCCTTTTTACCTCTCAAATAAATAAAATAAAATAACAAAAATAACACCTCCTTTCAGCCACTACATATAAACAACCATACATCGATTCCCACTGGCTAAATCTAGAAGTCAAAGCACCCAAAGTACATTAATGAATTACTGGCAATTAAAAATACAGGGACCCATGAGTTCATACTGATGCTAAATAAATAGCTAAGGGAAGGAATGCTCTTACTTAGAGAAGAATGCCAAATGTTGAGAAATAAATGTGGAGAGAATACCAGAATGGGAAAAAAGATTACTATCTTACAGTATCACAGTAAAGAGTGTTTCAGGCAAGAATCAACAATGGCTATTAAATTTAGAATTTTTGACAATGTTTCTTTTCTGGTTTGGTTTGTTTTAAGTAGTTTATTTATTTGTGAGGGGGCAGAAAAAAGAGGCAGATAGAGAGGGAATTACCATGGGGTATATTTTATAATCATGGAAAATGTTAATAAAAATTTAAAAAAAAAAGAAAAAAAAACCAAATAAATAAAAATTAAAAAAAAAAGAGGCGGATAGAGAGAGAGAGAGAGAATGGGCACATCAGGGCCTCCTACTGCAAAGGAACTACAGACTCATGCACCACCTTGTGCATCTGGCTTACGTGGGTCCTGGGGAATGAACCTGGGTCCTTAGGCTTTTCAGGCAAGTGCCTTAACCACTAAGCCATCTCTCCAGCCCCTGGTTTTGTTTTGTTTTTGTGGTGATGAGGATCAAACCCAGGGTCTTGCTCATGCTAGGCATGTATTCTACCACTCAGTTTCATCCTCCAACCCTTAATGAAGTGCAGCATATTTACATAAGTCACATGGGACTAAAATGCATCCCACAGATTGCAAATCAGTTACAAGTGAGTACAGAATGGAGGAAATAGGTAAATTCCTAATCAAATGACCAAAATTAACGTTATCAATTAGTGGCTTATGGGCATGTATGCATATCACCATATGCAAGTCCCTGAGAAGCAAACTCCACTAATGTACTATAATGGTCAGGCTGTGTACACCAAACAGAACAGAGAACACCAGACATCAAAATAAAGAGTGCTCTATTGTAACAAAAGGAGTTAAAACCCAAAAGCTGTAGCTGGGCCTGGTGGTCCATGCCTGTCATCCCAGCACTCGGGAGCTGGAAGCAGAGGATCAGTTCAAAATCATTACTGGGATACGTGGTTTCAAGCTAGCCTGAGCTACATGAGTTGTTTTTTTTTTAAATAAGCTCTTGTCTCAAAAAAGAAAAGAAGCCAGGCTGGGTGTGGTGGTACACACCTTTAATCCCAGCACTAGGGAGGCAGAGGTAGGAGGATCATCCTGAGTTCCAGGCCACCCTGAGACTACATAGTGAATTCCAGGTCAGCCTGGACTAGAGTGAGAGCCTACCTTGAAAAAACAAACAAAAAAAAAAAAAAAAAGAAAAGAAAAGAAAAAGAAAAAGAAAAAAGAAAGGAACCAGGAACGGTTGTGCACACCTTTAATGCCAGCACTTGAGAGGCAGAGGTGAGGATCACTGCATTCAAGGACCCCTGGGACTACAAAGTGAATTCCAGGTCAGCCTGGACTACAGTGAGACCCTGCCTTGAAAAACCAAAACAAACAAACAAAAAAAGAGTGTGGGGTCTTAGAAGTACGGCTCCATGATAACCAACAATGGTTACAATGTGCCCCTAGGTTGGGCCTCTAGCACAGAAAAGAAAGACAAAGAAAAGTCCAAAGTAAGATAATAAATTCTACGTGAGCCTAATGTGTGGGCTCGCACTTGGAATCCTAGCACTCTGGATGCAGAACTCAGCAATCTTAGGCAACCTCAAGAACAAGAACTAGGGGCTGGAGAGAAGGCTTAGCAGTTAAGGCGCTTGCCTTCAAAGCCTAACAACAGGTCAGGCTTGATTCCCCAGGATCCACGTAAATCCAGATGCACAGGGTGGCACATGCATCTGGAGTTCGTTTGCAGTGGCTAGAGGCCCTGGTGTGCCCATTCTCTCTGCTTCTGCCTCTTCTATCTCTCTCTGCTTGCAAATAAATATAAAAAATATTAAAACAAGCCGGGCATGGTGGCACATGTCTTTAATCTCAGCACTTGGGAGGCAGAAGTAGGAGGATCACTGTGAGTTCAAGGCTACCCTGAGTCTACATAGTGATTTCCAGGTCAGCCTGGACTAGAATGAGACCCTACCTCAAAAAAAATATATAAATAAATAAATAAAATAAAAGAGGGCTGTAAAGGGCTGGAGAGATGGCTTAGCGGTTAAGCGCTTGCCTGTGAAGCCTAAGGACCCCGGTTCGAGGCTCGGTTCCCCAGGTCCCACGTTAGCCAGATGCACAAGGGGGCGCACGCATCTGTTGTTCGTTTGCAGAGGCTGGAAGCCCTGGCGCGCCCATTCTCTCTCTCTTTCCCTCTGTCTTTCTCTCTGTGTCTGTCACTCTCAAATAAATAAATAAATAAATAAATAAATAAGAGGGCTGTAAAGATCACTTAGTGGTTAAGTGCTTGCCTATGAAGGCTGAGGACCCAAGTTTGACTCCTCAGTGCCCATATAAATCAGATACACAAGGTGACACATGTGTCTGGAGTTCATTTGCAGTAGCTCATTCTTTCTCTCAAATAAATAAAAAAACAAATAAATAAAAGTTTTTTTTTTTAAAGGCATTCTCTCTGCCTGCCTGCTGAATATTAAGATTGAGATTACAGGTGTATGCTACCATGCCTGGCTATATTTTCCTATATTATGGAATATCTTAACAACCATGAAACAAAGCCATAAATATGTTGTAAATAAGTGATGAGTTTTTTATTTTGTTTTCAAGGCATGGTCTCACTCCATCCCAGGCTGACTTAGAACTCACTCTGTAACTCCAAACTGGCTTTGAACTCATGGCCATCCTGTCTCAGCCTCCTGAGAGCTGAGACTAAAGGCATGTGCCACTACCCCCAGCCATGTTTATAATTGTTGTGCATCTGGCTTTACACTGATACTGGGGAACTGAACCTTGGCCAGCAGGCTTTGCAAGCAACTGCCTTTACCGTTGAGCCATCTCCCAACAATTTTTTTTTATTTGGGAGGGGGTGGTTTTGAGGTAGGATTTCACTCTAGACCAGGCTGACCTGGAATTCACTATGTAGTCTCAGGGTGGCCTCAAACTCACGGCGATCCTCCTACCTCTGCCTCTTGAGTGCTGGGATTAAAGGCATGTGCCACCACATCTGGCTAAGTTTTTCTAATTTTTTTAAATATTTATTCATCTCCAAACATAGAGAGAAGAGAGAGAGAGAAAATGGATGTTCCAAGGCCTCCAGCCACTGCAAATGAACTCCAGATGCATGCGCCACCTGTGCATCTGGCTCTACGTAAGTACTGGGGAATTGAACCTGCATAGCTAGACTTTGCAGGCAAATGCCTTAACCATTAAGCCATCTCTCCAGCCCTCCCACCAAGTTTATAATTTCTAAAATCAACCAACTCAGGCTTTTAACTTTGTCTTTTTTTTTTTGAGGTAAGGTCTCACTAGCTTAAGTTGATTTTTTTTTTACAGAGTCCTACTATCTAGTGTGTGTGTGTGTGTGTGTGTGTGTTTTATTTATTTATTTACAGAGAGAGGGAGAAAATGGGCACACCAGGATCTCAAGCCACCAGATACATGTACTGTCATGTGTATCTGGCTTACATGGATTGTGGGGAATCAAACTTGGGTCCTTAGCCTTCACAGGTAAGTGCCTTAACTGCTAGGCCATCTCTCCAGCCCACTTTTGTGTTTTTTAAAAAATATTTATTTATTTGCATATGTGTATGTGTGTGTTTGCCACTGCAAGCAAACATGGCTTTTGGGGATAATAGGGAATTGAACCCAGGCCAGCATGCGTTGTAAGTACTCAGCCATTTCCCCAGTCCTCACTATGAACTTTATTGAATTTTACCTCTCAATCCTTCGACCTGGAATAGAATTACAGGTATGTCCTATCATGCAACATTTTAACTCAGTTGTTTCTTTTATTTAAATTTTTTTTTCTGATTTCTTTTTATTAATTTATTTATTAGAGACAGAGAGAAGGAAAGAGAGAGAGGATGGCATGCCAGGGCCTCCAGATACTGCAAACAAAATCTAAATGCACATACCACCATGTTATGCATCTGGCTTATGTGGGACCTGGAGAATCAACCTGGGTCCTTAGGCTTTGCAGGCAAGTGCCTTCACTGCTAAGCCACCTCTCCAGCCCTGTTTCCTTTTTTATGTTGATAGGGTTTTTAGCACTTGGATGGACTGAAACTCACTATGCAGATCACAGTGACCACAAACCTTTTTTTTTTTTTTTTTTTTTGTTCCAAGGCAGGGTCTCACTCTAGCCCAGGCTGACCTGTCACTATGCCATTTCAGGGTGGTCTTAAACTCATGGCAATCCTCCTAACTCTGCCTCCCAAGGGCTGGGATTAAAGGTATGAGTCACATCTGGCTCTACAAATAATATTTTAATTCATTTATCTATTTGAAAGACAGAAGGAGAGAGAGAAAGAGGCAAATAGAGAGAATAGGCACATCATGGCCTCCAGCCACTGCAAAGGAATTCCAGACACATGCGCCACTTTGTGCATCTGACTTACAAGGGTACTACGGTATCGAATCTGGGTCCTTAAGGCTTCTTAGGCAAGCATACCTTAACAGGAAAGCCATTTCTCCAGACCTTAAACTCTTTAGTCCTCTTGCCTCTGACTCCTGAGTGCTGAGTTCTAGAATTACAGGCATGTACCTTCACACTGGGCCCCCCTTTTTAAATGTATTTATTTTCATGCATGAATGCATGGTATGTTCATGTCATGTTTTGTCACTGCAAACAAATGCCTGTCAGCTTTATGTGGGTGGCTGGGTGTTACAGTCAGTTTCGCATTGCTGGCAGAAATCACCTGACCAGGCTGGAGAGATGGCTTAGCAATTAAGTGCTTGCCTATGAAGCCTAAGGACCCTGGTTCAAGGCTTGAGTCCCCAGGACTCACATTAGCCAGATGCACAAGGGGGTACACGCATCTGGACTTCATTTGCAGTGGCTGGAGGCACTGGTGTGCTCATTCTCTCTCTCTCTCTCTCTCTCTCCCGCTTTCTCTGTCTGTCACTCTCAAATAAATAAATAAAAATAAATAAAAAGATATATGTCCCTATGTTAAAAAAAAAAAAAAAGAAAGAAGAAAGAAATCACCTGACCAAGAGCAGCTTGTGGGAAAAAAGGATTATTTTGGCTTACAGACTCAAGGGGAAGCTCGATGATGGCCGGGAAAAATGATGGCATGAGCAGAGGGTGGACATAACCCCCTGGCCAACATAAGATGGACCACAGCAACAGGAGGGTGTGCCAAACACTGGCATGGGGAGACTGGCTATAACATCCATAAGCCTGCCCCCAACAATACAGCGCCTCCAGGAGGCTTCTAATTCCCAAATATCCATCAGCTGGGAACCAAGCATTCAGAACACCTAAATTTGTGGGGGACACCTGACTCAAGCCACCACATTGAGAACTAAACCCAGGCCAGGTGAACCATCTCTCCAGCTACAAATCCTTCCACAATACCAATCCAAATCCTTGAAGAATCTTCTTTAACCCAAGGCAAATATTCATCCTGTTAGTCATTCCTAAGAATTTTTTTTCCCATTTGTTTTTTTTTTGTTTTGTTTTGTTTTTTGTTTTTGGTTTCTTGAGGTAGGATCTTACTCTAGACCAGGATGACCTGGAACTTACTATGTAGCCTCAGCGTGGCATTGAATTCATGGCAATCCTCCTACCTCTGCCTCCCAAGTGCTGGGATCAAAGGCATGCACCACTATGTTCAGCTTCATTTGTCATTTTTTAAACCTTATTTATCATATTCGTTTTCTTACAACTAAGTATTTTTTAAATTTATTTTGTTCATTTTATTTATTTGAGAGAAAGAGGCAGAGAGAGAGAGAGAGAGAGAGAGAGAGAGAGAGAGAAATGGGCATGCTAGGGCATTCAGCTGCTGTAAACAAACTTCAGACGCATGTTCTACCTTGTGCATCTGGCTTACATGGATCCTGGAGAAAGGAACCTAGGTCCTTTGACTGTGCAGGCAAGTGTCTTAAACGCTAAGCCATCTCTCCAGCTTACAGCTAAGTATTTATAAAGTACATTTACTTGGTGACCCACTGTCCAGCTATTTAATAATTAAACTTTTTCCACTTGGCTCTAAATATGGGTGCTTGGGCTGGAAAGACAGCTCAGACATTAAAGAAGTTTGCTTGCAACACCTGACCTCCTGGGTTTGATTCCCCAGTAGTCATGTGAAGGCAGATGCACAAAGTGAAGCTGCATCTGGAGTTCACTTGCCATGACAAGAGGCCCTGGCATGACCATTCTCTCTCTCTCTTCTTGCTAATAAATAAATAAAATTTTAAAAAGAGAGAGAGAGAGAGAAATCTTCAATTTTAAATATGGATGTTTCATTGAAAGCAAAACAGTTTTTTTTTTTTTTTCTTTTATTCTTTTGGTTTTGTTTTTCAAAGTAAGTCTCACTCTAGCCCAGGCTGATCTCGAAACCACTAGGTAGTCTCAGGGTGGCCTTAAACTCATGGCAATCCTCCTACCTCTGCCTCCACAGTGCTGAGATTAAAGGTATACACGACCATGCCCAACTTTTCCTTTTTTTTTGCATGTGCATGGGCAGTATGTGTGGTGTGTGTGTGTTTGTATGCACATGTATATGCTGATGTGGTGCCCCATTTGGAAACCAGAGGAGACTACTGAGTGTCCCTCTCCATCACCCAACTGCCTGTTTCTCCTTGAGAAAGAGTCCCTTTATTGACTTCAGAGCTTACCATTTTCATGAGCTCCAGGAATTTTCTGATTTCTGTTCCCAACAGGTCTGGGATCACAGATGTGTATGGCCATGCCCAGCTGTTTATGGGGGTGCTGGGGAATCTTAGGTCCCATCAGGCCCTCAAGCTTGCTCAGGACGAGTTCTTCTGCTGAGTCATCTCTCCAGCCCCTCCAGAATAACATCTTAAAATAGCACTCACCAGGTATCTCGAATACATATATAGGAAATAGGCTTTCTTGCTGTTGCAGCCATGCAGAAAGTGTGCTGCGCGATCGTACTCTTTAACATCAAAGTAGGCCTTGGCCAAGGTATAAGCATCCATGTCTTGGGCATCCTCCTAGAAGACACAAATTTAGTTGAGAACAACCAAAGTTCAAATATAAAAATCACATTCATTAATTACAAGAGAGAGGAAAAATTATAAGCCCAAAATATTAAATTCATTTATTTTATTTTATTTTTTTGGTTTCTTGAGGTAGGGTTTCAATCTAGTCCAGGCTGACCTGGAATTCACTATGTAGTCTCAGGGTGGCCCTGAACTCACAGTGATCCTCCTACCTCTGCCTCCCGAGTGCTGGGATTAAAGGCACTCCATCACATCTGGCTTCAACTTTTATTTTGAAAAGAATACTTTGGGGGAAAGTTCTTTGTCCTTACATGGTAATACATTTATAAAAATATAATATAAATGTAAGCTGGGCGTGGTGGTGGATGCCTTTATTCCCAGGACTCAGGAGGCAGAGGTAGGAGGATCGCTGTGAGTTCAGGGCCACCCTGAGACTACATAGTGAATTCCAGGTCAGCCTGGACTAGATTGAAACCCTACTTCAAACCAAACAAATAAAAGAAAAAGAAAAAAAAAGAAAAGAGCTGGAGAGATGGCTTAGTGGTTAAGCACTTGCCTGTGAAGCCTAAGGATACCAGTTTGAGGCTTGATTTCCCAGGACCCACATAAGCCAGATGCACAAGGTGGCACATGCATCTGGAGTTCGTTTGCAGTAGCTGGTGGCCCTGGCACGCCCATTCTCTCTCTATCTGCCTCTTTCTCTCTCTGTCGCTCTCCTTGAATCCCAATGCCCAGGAGGCTGAGGTAAGAGGATCACCATGAGTTTGAGGCCAGTGTAAGTTTCAGTTTCAGCTTAGGCTAGAGAAGCATTTTGCTTAAAAAATAAACAAGTCAATAAACAAATAAATAAAAAGAGGAGCTGGAAAGATGGCTTAGCAATTAAGGTGCTTGCCTGCAAAGCCAAAGGACCCATGTTCCACTCTCCAGATCCCCCTTAACCCAGAAGCACGTAGGTGAGGCAAGTGCAAGGTCGCACATGCCCACTAGGTGGCAGAAGCGTCTGGAGTTTCATTGCAGTGGCTGAGGCCCTGGCATTCCTATTTTCTCTGTCTCTCTCTCTCATCCTAGGAAAGGAGGGAGGGTGGGCATGGTGAGGCACTCCTCTAATCCTAACACTCAGAAGGCAGAAGTAGAAGGCTTGCACTTAGTTTGAGGCCAGCCTGAAAGTACATCGCAAATTCCAGGTCAGCGTGTCCTAGAGCAAAACTCTACTTTGAAAACAACAACAAAAACAAAAACAAGCTCATCCTTTCAAGTAATAAAATTATATATGTGGGCTGGAGAGATGGCTTAGTGGTTAAGCGCTTGCCTGTGAAGCCTAAGGAGCCCGGTTCGAGGCTCGGTTCCCCAGGTCCCATGTTAGCCAGATGCACAAGGGGGCGCACGCCTCTGGAGTTCGTTTGCAGTGGCTGGTAGCCCTGGCGTGCCCATTGTCTGTCTGTCTCTCTCTCTCTCTTTCTCTCTCTGCCTCCTTCTCTGTCTGTTGCTCTCAAATAAATAAATAAATAAATAAACCAAAAAAAAATTATATATGTAAGCCAGCATATCCAGCAGAAGGTTTGCCATTTAGAATTCACGTATGCACAATGCTACTAGTAAAGAATGAAAGTCTACCTGAATGTCAGAGAATGTCAACAAGCCATCATCACCCCTTGTTAAGTACTCAAAATAATGTTTATATTTTCCTATTCAATTGAAGTGCCTCCTTTCAAATTGTTGAGGCACACTGATGGATCCCTTTCCATTCTCCAGGACCCACGTAAGCCAGATGCACAAGGGGGCTCATGCATCTGGAGTTCGTTTGCAGTGGCTAGAGGCCCTGGCGCGCCCATTCTATCCCTCCCCCCCCCCCCCGCCTCTCCCTCTCAAATAAATAAATTAATTAATTATATTTAAAGTAAAAAATGATCTTGAGCTTCCTACGCTTATGCCTCCACCTCCGGAGTGCTAGGGCCATTTGCAAAATACGATGTCCTGTTCTGTATTAGTATTGTGTACAAAATCTAAAAGGCTAAATCATAAGCCATGATTGTTTACTAACACCCTCTGTAGCTTAAGGAAGAGCACGACTGAACGCTTCAAAGATCAGCAACAACAAAACCTAAGGATAGCATCGCCAGGCTCGCTAGCGCTACAAACACTCCCGCTAGGCAGCTGGCTCCCTCCCCTCCCGGCCCGTGACAGGGCAGGGCGCTGGGCACCTCCGGGGACACATCCCCCCTCCCGTAACACGGGGACCGCCCGGGCGAGGATGCCCTTACCTCGGTCACGGGTGGCGGCGGCTGCAGCTCGGCCAGGGGCAGCGCGGGGAGCGAGAAGGCCAGCTCGGCGGACCTGGAACACGCACGCAAGCCGCGTCAGCCCGACCGGCGCCCGCATCCCACCCGCTCCCTTCCCGCCTCCACATCTCACCATTTGCTGCTGTGCAGCAGGCCCCGCTCCCGGGTGAGACCCGCGATCAACAGCAGCTGCTTTTTAATCTCCCGTAAATCCGAGAAATCTACGGTAGTGGCCACGCTGGGGACTACGGCCGCGGCCACTGCCACGGGGACGACGGAGGTGCTGGCAGCCATTTTCCTCCCGCGGACCAGTCCAGCCAATCACCGGACAGCTTACTTGCTTTCTGTCTGAGGCAAGAAAGCCTACCTATCATTGGTCTATTCTTGATGAGAACCAACCAATCATCAGTCTCTCTCGTAACCACTGGTAAGCAAGCGGTAAAATGACACTTCCATCCCCAGCTGCGATGAAGCGGGGGAAATTGGAAGTAGAAGTGAAGAATGTTCTACCGGGCGGAGGTGAATAAAGGACTTGGAAAGATAGGCAGGAAGGTGAGGGTGGGAGCAAGAAAAAACGAAGGGAGGTTGTAACTCGCCTTAGGGGTGATGTGATGGACGACTATAGTAAAAGGGGGGACCGGGTTTTGGAGGCGCACGCCTTTGATCCCCGCAACTCGGGAGGCACAGGTAGGATCACCGTGAGTTCGAGGCCAGCCTGGGACTACATAGTGACATAGTGAATTCCAGGTCAGCTTGGGCTAGAGTGAGACTTTACCTCGAAAAAAATTTTTAAAAGACGCAAAGGTAAAGGGTGTAGCTTCCTGGCAGATTCTGTGCTATGGGGATGACAGAGAAGTATGAGATCTAGAAGAATGCATTTCCTTTGGAGTTTCTTTCCTTAAAGTGCTGTAAGTACATGTACTGCCTCATGTGGAGAATCCTTCCTTGTTATCACTCTCCCATTTACCCTGGGGCGGGGTGGGGGGGGCAACTAATATTTATTGAGGAATTAGCTTGTAACAGTTCCTGTCCTTTTACATGTGTGATCTGATTTAACTCCAATAACAGAACTAAGGTATTCCTTGCATGAAAACAATTTTGGGGGGCTGGAGAGATGGCTTAGTGGTTAAGTGCTTGCCTATGAAGCCTAAGGACCCTGGGTCGAGGCTCAATTTCCCATGACCCACATTTGCCAGATACACAAGGGGGCGCACGCATCTAGCGTTAATTTGCAGTGGTTGGAAGCCCTGGCATGCCCATTCTCTCTCTCTCTCTCTCTCTCTGCCTCTTTCTCTGTCTGTCGCTCTCAACTAAGTAAATAAAAATGAACATAAAAATTAGAAAAATTACAATTTTTTTGAAATCAGAACATTTATTATGAATGACAGCCGAAATGCTCAAGATGAACTGGATGCTGCAACAGCTGCCCCCTTGGGTTTAGGTGTGTGTTCCTTCACGGAATCCATGCCAGAGTCTTCGAAAGACATTTTTAGGTGCCTCATTTGCCTAGTTATGAAAAAAAATTTAATTAATTTATTTGCACGCTCTCCCACACCAGGCTCCTTTACCACCAGACAATGCAGTTGGCTTTGATTGGGTAGCTGGGGAATTCAATCCCGGTTGCTAGAGTTCAAAAACAAGCACCTTGGCTGGAGAGATGGATTAGCGGTTAAGAGCTTTCCTGTGAAGCCTAAGGACCCCGGTTCAAGGCTCGAGTCCCCAGGACCCACGTTAGCCAGATGCACAAGGGGGCGCATGTGTCTGGAATTCATTTGGAGTGGCTGAAGGCCCTGGCATGCCCATTCTCTCTCTTTCTCTTTCTCTGTCTGTCGTTCTCAAATCAATAAATAAAAATATTTTTAAAAAGACAAGCACCTTTAATCACTAAGCCATCTCCCGAATTCCCCAAGAAAGTTTTGTAGAGAAGAAAAGCTCAGACATTCAGGGACGAGTTTAGATTATAACCAGATCCAATTTTAAAGCGCAGTGTTCTTAAAATGGGCTGGGGATACAGCTCAGTATTAGAACTCTTGCCTAGCACAAAGACCCTAAGCTCAGTGCCCTCCCACCACCACCAAAAACAGACAAAAACTACATGAGGGCTGGAGAGATGATTTAGTGGTTGAGTCACTTGCCTGTGAAGTCTAAAGACCCATGTTTTACTCTCCAGATCCCAAGTCAGCCAACCACACAAAAGTGAAGTATGGTCACACATGTACACCAGGTAGTGCAAGCATCTGGAGTTCAATTTCAGTGGCTGAGGCCCTGGTGTGCCAATTCTCTCTCATGCTCACTCGCTCTCTAAAAAAACCACATGAAGATTTCACCTTTTTTTTTTTTTTTTTTTGAGGTAGGGTCTCACTCTAGCCCAGGCTGAGCTGGAATTCACTAGATAATCTCAGGCTGACCTTAGAACTCACAGCGATCTTCCTACCTCTGCCTCCCGAGTGCTAGGATTAAAGGTGTGAGCCACTATACCAGGATCACCCCCTCCCAAAAAAAAGATAGGTTCTGGAAGCTAGATGTGGTGGCTCACATTTATAATCCCAGCACTCAGGAGATTGAGGCAAGTGGATTGCCCTGACTTCAAGTCCAGCCTGATCTAAATAGTGAGTTCAAGACAGCCTTGGGCTACAGACAGACCCGGCCTAAGAAGAAAAAAATAAAAGACTGGGTATGGTAGCACTCGCCTTGAATCCCTGCACCCAGGAGGCAGAGGTAGGAGGACCCCTGATAGTTTGAGACCAGCCTGGGACTGACTACAGAGTGAGTTCCTGGACTAGAGTGTGACTCTACCTTGGAAAAGAAAAAAGAAAGACATGTTCTCAGGCTAGCCCCATAGTTATGTAGCTGAACTGTCTTGAACTCCTGATCTCCCTGCCTCTACCTCCTAAGTGCTGGAATTAAAGGTGTCACCACTATACCCCACTGACCTTTTTTATTTTGTAACCTAAGAACTTTTTTATACAACTGGGGTGTGGTTGTTCATGCCTGTAGGCCTACCTACTCTGGAAGCTGAGGCAGGAGGATCACTTGATCCCAGGAACTCTAGACTAGCCTGATATTGCAGTCAGGTTCTCATTGCTGGCAGAAATCACCTGGCCAAGAGCAGCTTTTTTTTTTTTTTTTTTTTTGCATGGGGGGATGTTTATTTTGGCTTACAGATTTGAGGGGAAGCTCCATATTGGCAGGGAAAATGATGGCATGAACAGTGGATGAACATCACCCCCTGGCCAACATGAGGTAGACAATACCAACAGGAGAGTGTGCCGAACACTGGCAAGGGGAAACTGGCTATAATACCCATAAGCCCACCCCCAACAATACCCTGCCTCTAGGAGGCATTAATTCCCAAATCTCCATCAGCTGGGAACCTAGCATTCAGAACACCTAAGTCTATGGGGGACACCTGAATCAAACCACCACACCTCGGTAGCATAAAAGATTTAAAAACAATATACATAGTTAATATACAGTACTCTCTCACCCAGTCTTTGGAGACTTTTTTCTTTTTAGTATTTGTTTATTTGACAGAGAGAAAGAGAATGGGCACCCCAGGGTCCCCTTACATTCAGAACAAACTCCAGATTCATGTGCTATCTTGTGTATTTGGCTTTATGTAGGTACTGGGGAATCCAGGCCTTCAGACTTTGCAAGCAAGGCCTTTAACCACTGACCCATCTCTTCAGCCCTTTGGGGAATATTTTGAGTCATGTTGTTATTCTTTGGCTGTTATATAAAAAATGATGTTAAAGCTGGAAATGGCTGGGCATAGTGGTGCACGTCTTTAATCCCAGCATTTGGGAGGCAGAGATAGGAATGCCATGAGTTCAAGGCCACCCTGAGACTACATAGTGAATTCCAGGTCAGCCTGGGCTAGAGCAAGACCCTACCTCAATGAACAACAAATTAATTAATTAACTGGAATAATAGCATGTGTATAATTCTAGCACGTGGAAGGTGAATGCAGGAAAATCAAGAGTGCAAGGTCTGGGCCAGGAAGATTGCTCAGTGGTTAAAGGCACTTGCTTGCAAAGCCTGCAAGCCTGAGTTTGATTCTCCAGTACTCACATGAAGCCAGATGCACAAAGCTGCATGTCCATCTGGAGTTGTTTGCAGGGGCAAGAGGCTCTGGAGTAATCGTGCGCTCACTCTCTCCTCCTCCTTCTTCTCCTCACTCTCCCCCTTCCCTCCCAACTCTGCTTACAAATACAAAAAAGAAAAGAGCTGGGCTGGAGAGATGGCTCTGTGGTTAAAGTGCTTGCCCATAAAGCCTAGTGACCCAAATTTGTTTCTCCAGTACCAATGTAAAGCCAGATACACAAAGTGGTGCATGCATCTGGAGTTTGTTTGCAGTGGCTAGAGGCCCTGGTGCACCCATTATTTCTCTCTCTGCTGGGCATGTTGGTGCAAACCTTTAATCCAAGCACTCAGAAGGCAGAGGTAGGAGGATCCCTATGGGTTTGAGGCCAGCCTGAGACTAAATAATGAATTGCAGGTCAGCCTGGGTTACAGTGAGATCTTACCTCAGGGGGAAAAAAAAAAGCTCAATGTCATTCTGAGCTACACAGTGAGGAATTTGAGGCATGCCTGAGCTACATTTGACCCTGTCTCAAGCGAAAAGTAATTTAAGTGAGACATATTATTTTCAATTATTAACATATTATTAAAGATTATATCATCAGGGCTGGAGAGATGGCTTAGCCATTAAGGCATTTGCCTGCAAAGCCAAAGGACTTCAGTTCAACTCCCCAGGACTCACATAAGCCAGATGCACAAGGAGCACATGCGTCTGGAGTTTACTTGCAGTGGCTGGAGGCCCCGAGTGCCTTTCTCTATCTGCCTCTTTCTCTCTCCTCCTCTCTCTCAAATAAATAAATAAATGAAAATTTTAAAAAAGATTATATGATCATGCCCTAAACTTATGTAGATATTTTCCCACCGTGTTTGTTGCTGCTATCCACAATAGCTAGGAAATGGAATCTGTACAGATGTCTATCAACTGATGAGTGGATAATGAAGATGTGGTACCTATGCACTATGGAATTCTTACTCAGCAGTAAGGAAAAAGGAAATAATTAAATTTGTGGGAAAAAGGATGGACTTGGAAAAAACAATCATACCAAGCAAGTTTACATAGGCTCAGAAAGACAAATGCTGCATGTTCTCATTCGTGTGCAGATCTTAAAATAGAGTAGTCTGAGTTGTTTGTAAGTTGTAGTAAGCATCAGTAATATTGACAAGGAAGCTAGAATGAGACTTAGAGATAGGGGAAGCAGGGATGAATGAGAGGAAGGGATACTCGACAGGCACAGAATAAAGGGGCTAGAAGGGCCTGGGGTGTTCTGTAGTAAGGAAGAGTGAGTGGGAGGGGAGAGAAACACAAAACTAATGATGGCATGAATCAGGATCATAGACACCTTCCTCTTGGTTAGCTAATTAAGAGATACAACTCTCGGGGTTGGAGAGATGGCTTAGCGGTTAAGCTGTTTACCTGCTAAGCCAAAGGATCCCAGTTTGATTCTTCAGGACCCATGTAAGCCAGATGCACAAGGGGGCGCATGCATTTGGAGTTTATTTGCAGTGGCTGGAGGCCCTGGCATACCCATCCTCTCCCTCTTTCTCTCTCTCAAATAAATAAATAATATTTTTAAAAAAGAGATATAACTCTCTTAATAAGAGAAGGGGGTAGAACATTTTGGGCAGAAGCATCCTGCAGGTGTGGAGAAAGCTTTACCCTAAAACCACAGGCCACTGCTGGCAAGTCTCAGTGCCAGAACTGGGTTACCCCCGCAGTGAACTGTTGGTCAGAGAGGCCCATGATGCCTCTAAAACAATGCAGACCATTGTCAAAGCACTTGGTTACCCACCAGATCTAAATGGTAAGACCCTACTGCTGAAGATATCACACAGGCTGTGGTTATAGGACATTGATACATCATGCTGGAACGGAGACGGAAGGAGATGGAAGCCAGCTTCCTGATTGCTATACCTGTCATAGCGCTGGAAATTGCTATGTGAACTGCTGGGGAATAATGGTCACGAACAGTGTGAACAGCAGGGAATTCTGCAAGCTACAAAATCAACTAACCAGGCAGGATGTACACACCAGTGCAGCCATGGGCACACTGGTTATGGGGGTTATCGGCTTCTCTCTGGTTGTATATGAGGTCCACTCAGTAGGAGGAAATTCATACCTGGTACTAAGAACCAAATCAGAAGCCTGTGGCTTGGAAAGTCAGACACAAGAAGCTGTTCTTTGGATGAAAGGGGAGGATATTCCCATCCAAAAATCTTCTAAGTGTCAGCTGGATGTGGTGGCACATGCCTTTAATCCCAGCACTCAGGAGACAGAGGTAGGAGGATCACTGTGAGTTCAAGGCCACTCTGAGACTACATAGTGAATTCCAGATCAACATGAACTAGAGTGAGACCCTACCTTGAAAAAAACCAAACCAAAAAAAAAAAAAAAAAAAAAAAAAAGAAGAAGAAGAAGGGCTGGGGAGATGGCTTAGCAGTTAAGGTGCTTGCCTGCAGAGCCTAAGGACCCAGGCTCAATTCTTCAGGTTGCTTGTAAACCAGATGCACATGATGACATATGCATCTGGAGTTTGTTTGCAGTAGCTAGAGACCCTGGTGCAGCCATTCTCCCTCTATCTCTCTCCCTCTCTCTCTGTCCCTCTCTCTCTGTCTCTAATAAATAAATTCATTAAATAAATTTTAAACAATGAAGGAGAAGGAGGAGAAGAATCTGCTCTTTACAGATGGCAGCGAGTAATGGGGGCGGGGGAGAGGGACCCAAGACCCATCAGTAGAACAAGAAAAGAAAGCCAACTGCCTAGCATTGGATGAGTCACCTCTATCACATCTGCCAGAGTCTAGGAAACAGTACTGAGGAAGTGGAAGATGAAATATGAGCGCTGCTCTCACTGCTAGCCTGGGAACCTCCTCCAGGAAATGGCCATAGACACCAAGGAGACTCAAAACTCATCAAAGCAGAAAATCAGAGGAGGCAGAGATATCCTCAAAGCTCAGAGAGCATTGAAGAAGAGGGAATAGAAAGAATGTAAGGGTGGGAAGGAGTATTCTGAAGCACTGGACCCCACACAAAGACTAGTGCATCCATAACCCCCTAATAAATACCAATAATTCCACTGAGGAGGGCTCTCAGAATGGGGGTGGGGGAGAGGGAGCATAAAATGATGGAAATATGGTCAATATTCAATATGTTCATACAGCAAAGTTCTCAATTTTTAAATGATTTTTTTTCAGAGAGAGAGAGAAAGAGTGAGTATGGGAATGCCAGGCCCTCCTGCCACTGCAAAAGAACTCCACATAACCTCTGAGCCATCTCTCCAGCCTTTTAAAAACAATTTTATTAATTTGTTTGGGAGAGAGAGAAAGAGGCACACAGAGAGAGTGCTGACACACCAGGGCCTCCAGCCAGTTAAGGTACTTATCTGCAAAGCTAATGACCCTGGTTTGATTCCCAAGTACCCGTGTAAAGCCAGGGGCATGCATCTGGAGTTTGTTTGCAGTGGCAGGAGACGCTGGTGCACCCATTCTCTCTCGCTCTGTTTTTCTGTCTCTCTGTCTCTCTGTCTCTTTGCTCTCTCTCTCTCTCTCTCTCTCTCTCTCTCTCTCTCTCTCTCTCTGCTTGCAAATAAATAAATAAAATATTTTTTAAAAGGATTGGCAAACCGGGCGTGGTGGCGCACGCCTTTAATCCCAGCACTCAGGAGGCAGAGGTAGGAGGATTGCCATGAGTGCGAGGCCACCCTGAGACTCCATAGTGAATTCCAGGTCAGCCTGGACTACAGTGAGACCCTACCTCAAAAAACCAAAAAAAAAAAAGAAAAAAAGAAAAGGATTGGTAATCTGTATTGCTCTATAATATAAATAAAAGGTAGTATATGTAAGCAAAATTCCTTTCTTTAAATATTTTATTTATTTATTTGAAAGAGAGAGAAAGAGGCAGACAGAGAGAGAAAATGGGCACATCAGGGCTTCCAGCCACTGCAAACAAATGCCACATGCATGTGCCACCGTGTTCAATCTGGATACTGGGGAATAGAACCTGGGTCCTTAGGCTTTACAGGCAGTGCCTGAAGGGCTAAGCCATCTCTCCAGTCCAAAATTCTTTTTTTTTTTTTAATTGATAATCACTTGGCAGGGGTAAAGTGCAACAGTAAAAGATCTGAGTCATATTACCTGGGTTCAGGTCATTCGTAAATAAAATTAAAAGCACACAATAATTTTTTTTTTTTTGAAGCAGGGTCTCACTCTAGCCCAGGCTGACCTGAAACTCACTCTGTAACTCCAGGCTGGCCTTGAACTCTTGATGATCCTTCTACCTGAGCCTCCAAGTGATCATGGAACTAAAGGTGTGCACCACCACACCTGGCCATGACAATAATTTTTTTTTAATTTTTTATTTTATTTATTTGAGAACGACAGACACAGAGAGAAAGACAGATAGAGGGAGAGAGAGAGAATGGGCGCACCAGGGCTTCCAGCCTCTGCAAACGAACTCCAGACGTGTGTGCCCCCCTGTGCATCTGGCTAACGTGGGACCTGGGGAACCTAGCCTCACACCGGGGTCCTTAGGCTTCACAGGCAAGCGCTTAACCGCTAAGCCATCTCTCCAGCCCATGACAATAATTTTTATTCCTATAGGTGAGAACTGAACGTGATAATCCACGTAATGTATTTAAGACAATTTTCCACAAGCTGTAAGTGCTGAATACAGGTAAGTCATTATGTACCACTGTACTCCCTGCTATGGTCCATCTATGTCCGATCACTAATCCTCTTGAGCACCCTGCAACACAAGTATCATTATCCCTATATTACACAGTAGAAAACAAACACAGATAGTATAACCTCGAGTCCTAGCCAACTGAAACCTGTATTCTCTCTCTCTCAGATAAATAAAGGAAATAAAGAAAAAAAGAAACCAGGACTCTATGTTCAAACCTCTCCTCCGTACTCCTGACACTTCTAGAAATAGCCCAAGATAGGGATCCAGGACAGCTAAAATCTGACATGATCAAAATATACGTGCAGGGGGCTGGAGAGATGGCTTAGCGGTTAAGCGCTTACCTGTGAAGCCTAAGGACCCCAGTTCAAGGCTCGATTCCCCAGGACCCATGTTAGCCAGGAGCACAAGGGGGCACACGCGTCTGGAGTTCATTTGCAGTGGCTGGAAACCCTGGCGCCCCCATTCTCTCTCCCATTCTATCTATCTATCTGCCTCTTTCTCTATTTCTCTCTGTCACTCTCAAATAAATAAATAAAAATGAACAAAAAAAATTTAAAAATATAAGTGCAGGGACTGGGGAGAAGGCTCAGTAGATAAAGCCCTTGCTGCACATCATGAGGACTGGGGTTTGGATCCCCAGCATTCATGTAAAAGCTAGACGCAGTAGTACCATCTGCAATCCCAGCATGCCCGTGTTGAGAGGGAGCTGGAGACAGCAGAGTTCCTAGACGCTGTGGTCTGTACTGCAGTAAACAGGAGACCCTGCCTCAAACAGTGTGTGAAATGAGGACTGACTCCTGAAAGTTGTCCTCTTCCACATGTGGGCCATGGCACACTTGTGCCCAGACCTACATACAAGAACATTCACACACAGAGATTAACATATATGTGCAAAAAAAAAAAAATCTCCTCTCTTCCCAGGGCCTGTTTTCCCCTTGTCATGACAGTTGTGCAAGATGACTTCCAAGATTCCTCCCTCGTCTGAAAGCTCCGGCTGGAGATTGGAGCCCACTTCACCTCTGTGAAAATTACAGAGGAGGGCGTGGCTTCCTTGTTTTTGGTTATTTATCAGTAAATAAAGTAAATGCTGGGGTTACAGTGAAGAATTAAGGCCAGGCGTGGTGGCACACATCTTTAATCCCAGCACTCATTAGGCAGAAGTTGGAGGATCACCTTAAGTTCACCATTAGAACAGAGTAAATTCCAGGTCAATCTGGGCTGGAGTGAAACCCTACCTCAAAAAATAATAATAATAATAATAAGGAGGTATGGTATTGTCAAGTAACACACATGTATAATCCCAGGTACTTGGGAGGCTGAAGTGGGAGCCTAGAAATACAAGACCATCCTGGGCAACATAGTAAGACCCAGTCTCATATAAGCAGGCAAGCAAATAAACAATAAAAGGAAAGGAAGGCGCTAGAGAGATCGTACCCATACCTTTATGCCCTTTGCAACACTGAGAAGCCCCAACTCAGGAAAGGAGATGAGCCAACAACTTCATTCTCTCCAAAGGCTCTGTTGCCCTGGGCAGCTGGCACATGCTGCTTGGTAAACACATGCAAAACTGAACCAGTTCCAGAGAAATTGTTACAAGCACATAGCTGATTCAGCAGGCCTTTTGTTTTCTAATAATTTTGATTCATTTGAGAGAGAATAAAAGTATGGGCACACCAGGGCCTCCCACCACTGTAGACAAGCTCCAGATGCATGTACCACTCTGCATCTGGCCTTACCTAGGCACTGGGGATTGAACCTGTGCCATCAGGCTTTACTAGCAAGTGCCTTTAACCACCAAGCCATCTTTTCAGCTCACCGTCTGGCTTTTAAAATCATTATTACTGTTGTTTTTGTTGTTGTTGTTGTTTTGGGCGGGTGGGTTTCAAGGCAGGGTTTCACTCTAGCCCAGGCTGCCAGGGAGCCCAGCTGTTGTAAATGAACTCCAGATGCATGCACCACCCTGTGCATTTGGCTTACGTGGGTCCTAGGGAATCGAACCTGGGTCTTTTGGCTTGGCAGGCAAACGTCTTAACTGCTAAGCCATCTCTCCAGCCCTATTGTTTTTTGAGACAGGATCTTACTATGTAACCCAAACTGACTTCCCACTTACCATCCTTCTGCCTCAGTCTCCCTAGTGTTGGGATTACAGGATGACAAGTGTTTACCACCATTTATTTTCTTTTTTATTTTATTTAGAAAATATTTTATTTTTCTTTATTTATTTGAGAGAAAGAGAGAGAGAAATAGGTAGGGAGAAAGAGAGAATGGGTGCCCCAGGGCCTCTAGTCACTGCAAATGAACTCCAGATACATGTGCCCCTTGTGCATGTGGTTTATACGGGTCCTGGGGAATTGAACCTGGGTCCCTTGGCTTTGCAGGCAAATGCCTTAACCACTAAGCCATTTCTCCAGCCCTCTTCTTTATTTTTATTTTATTTTATTTCACTTTGGTTTTTCGAGGTAGGGTCTCACTCTAGCCTAGGCTGACCTGGAATTCACTATGTAGTCTCTGTGTGACCTTGAACTCATGGTGATCATCCTACCTCTGCCTCCTGAGTGCTGGGATTAAAGGCGGGCACCACAAGGCCCAGCCTTAAATTACTTTTTGTTAAAAAAATTATTTATTTATTTATTTGACAGTGACAGACACAGAGAGAAAGACAGACAGATAGAGGGAGAGAATGAGAATGGGCGCGCCAGGGCTTCCAGCCTCTGCAAACGAACTCCAGACGCGTGCGCCCCCTTGTGCATCTGGCTAACGTGGGACCTGGGGAACCGAGCCTCAAACCGGGGTCTTTAGGCTTCACAGGCAAGCGCTTAACCGCTAAGCCATCTCTCCAGCCCAAATTACTTTTTAAAAACAAGAAGTACTAAGAAGGAAGCCATCCTAAACTACTTAATACAACTCCAGGCCCTAACTCAAGCTTGTCACATTGGGTAGCAACTTTTACCAGTCACTACCTGGAGCCCTTCCCGGAAAACTGTGGTGCCTCCGCCAGCTGTGATCCTGGCGCTGGCCGACAGAGGGAGCACTCCTCCTCCTCTTCTGCATATCTTTAGCCTGCTCCATGAGAACACAACAGTCATTTCTCAACCAGCTTTCTCAATATCCACATTAATAACATGTTGAGCTGGGTGCTTCTTTTGTTGGGGCAAGCATGGGTGTGTGCGATGCCTATCTATTAATTTAATAACTACATACTTAGCCCCTACTATGTACAGAGCTCTGGGAATAGACCGATGGACAAGACAATCCCTACATTCAGGGACATCTTGTATGCTAGGGGAGAAAGACAATTAACACAGAGGCAGGTAGAAGGAAACTCAGGAAACCCGGGGCAGAAGGGGAACACCAAGCCCGAGTCTGGGTGAGAGACTCAGGTAGAAGGAAACTCCAAACAGGAGAGTGGAAGATGGAAGAGGAAACTCTGAACTGAAAGAAAGAGAACAGAGGGAGAGAGAGAGGGAGAGAGGGGGAGGGGGGGGAGAGAGGGGGAGGGAGGGAGGAAGGAAAGGGAAAGAGATTGAAAGTACATGTAAAAGAGGGAAAAATAAATGTGCATGTGCCTTTGAAGGTAGGAGAAGCCACTGAGAGAGTGTGTGAGGGACAAGGACAGGGATTTATGGGGAGAAGAGAAAACCTGCCTTGGGAGGTGTGCAGAGATGTGGGCTGGGGGAAGATGGACTTCTCTTAGTCCAGGGGACACGTCAATTACCATACCAGGATGCAGTCCCAGGGTTCCAGGGCTAGCTTAGCCAAATGGTGGGCGAGAGAAAGGGGATGGGAGAACGCTGAGACTCCAAGTTTGGGAATTGAAGGCAGGAGTATCAGAGTTCAAGGTGATCCTTTGCTACCTATCCGTTTTCCAGCTTTAGCCCATAGCATACTGTGGAGTGAGTGGTGTGACTTGTGAGCCTTTGGTCACACCAGACCTTGAAGCTTTAACAGGCACCAGATTATCTTGCTGTTCCCGCCATTCCTGAGGCTGCGGACACTCAAGCGCGGCTCCCATTCAGCACGAGAACTGACCGAAGGTGCAGAAGGGACCTCAGGCAGGTCTGAACACCCCCCCCCCCGAAAAAACCCTGCACAATTATGAACAAATATCTGTTTGAAGTAGTTTTTTTTTGTTTATTTATTTATTTAAGAGCGACAGACAGAGAAAGAGGCAGATAGAGACAGACAGAGAATGGGCGCGCCAGGGCTTCCAGCCACTGCAAACGAACTCCAGACGCGTGCGCCCCCTTGCGCCCCCTTGTGCATCTGGCTAACGTGGGACCTGGGGAATTGAGCCTCGAACCCGGGTCCTTAGGCTTCACAGGCAAGCGCTTAACCGCTAAGCCATCTCTCCAGCCCTGAAGGAGTTTTATTATGCACCAATATACAATAAACATGAGGCTCTAACTTGGCTTAGGGTAAAAGAGTGCATCAGGGAACTTCCTTGAATAAAGCAGGTTCAAGATGAATCTTGAAGCATAAGTGGGAGTCAACCTGTAGCATGATTACTTCAGGGGAAAACAGCCAGGCAATAGAGCCAATGGTTGGAGTGCCCTAAGCTACAAGAGAACCATGGGTGTCCCACGTGAGCAATAGGCAGCACAAGATGGTGTGAGGAGAGCTGAACAATGACTAATGAGAAGAGGCTTTACTTACTACCCACCATCCACCTCCTTCTCCACCCACTTACTTCCTGAGTCCTACTCTTTTATTTTATTTTATTTTCAATATTTTGCTCTTTATTTATGAGAGAGAGAGAGAGAATAGGTACACCAGGGCCACTGCAAACAAACTCTAGATGCATTTGCCACCATGTGCATCTGTCTTACATGGGTTCTGAGGAATCAAACCTGGGTCCTTAGGCTTCCCAGGCAAGCGCCTTAACTGCTGAGCCACCTCTCCAGCCCCCTAGTCCTACTTTTATTTATTATTTATTTATTTATTTGAGAGAGAGCAAGAAAGAGGTGGGTAGAAAGAGAGTGTGAGAATGGGCATGCCGGGGCCTCTACCCAACTGCAAACAAACTCTAGATACATGTACCACTTTGCACTGGCTTTAGGTGGGTACTGGGGAATCCAACCTGCGTCCTTTGGCTTTGCTGGGGAGCACCTTAACTCCTAAGCCATTTCTCCAACCCATCTCAGTCCTACTTTTAAGTCTTATCACCTTCTGGATATATTCATGGGCTGTGTCAAGCATGTAGAGTTCATCCACTAAGTATGTTGAAGAATTTTAAAGTTGAAAATATAGGGGCTGGAGAGATGGCTTAGTGATTAAGGTGTTTGCCTGCAAAGCCAAAGGATCCTGGTTTGATTTCCCAGGACCCATGTAAGCCAGATGCACAAGGTGGCTCAGGCATCTGGAGTTCGTTTGCAGTGGCTGGAGGCCCTGGCGCACCCATTCTCTCTCTATCTGCCTCTTTCACTCTCTCTGTTGCTCTCAAAAGAAAAAAAAAAAAAGTTGAAAATATAGATTGGCATTCACCTGCCTCACAGATGCTTGGGGAGGGCTAAGCCCTCTGGGGGTGACTGATGTGAAGACGACAAGGCAGCCTGAGCACAGGAAAAAAATGTATTTTTAATAGCTGTGATGACCATCAATGCTATTATGGCCCCATCTTCACTGGTCTAAGCTCATACGTAAGTGGAAATTTACTTGAAAAGCCCTTTCTTTGCATAATGGAAAGGCAGGCCTGTTCAATTCCATCTCCCCAAGGAATTGACCCCAGCATGTAATGAGACAGCTCTGCTCATGAGGGCTCCCGGCCTGTGTACCTTCCTCCCACTTGCCACTGTCTTCCCTCCCTAGTTCTCAGTCAGGTCCCCTAAGGATGCCTCATCTCCAAGGTCACTGCTGAGAACCTTTGAGGGAGAATTGATGGGGCTGACGTCACTGTGTGGCTCAGCTCTTTCCCTTGTCTAGGGAAGATGATCCAGCAGGAACTTCCTGCACCCCTCAGGCTGAGCCTGATTGCAGCAGGCTTCCCATCACATAGACCAGAAGGGCAGAATACACTCAGGTGTCCAGAGAGAGGAGCGGAACCCTCCTTGCTTAACTTATTTGAGGGAGGGACAGATGGCTTAGTGGTTAAGGCGCTTGCCTGTGAAGCTTAAGGACCCAGGTTCAACTCTCCAGGTCTCACATAAGCTAGAGGCACAAAGTGATGCCAGTGCACAAGGTCACACATGTGTACAAGGTGGCACACACATCTGGAGTTCGATTGCAGTGGCTGGAGACACTGGTGTGCCAATTCTTTCTCCCTCTCTTATAAAAAAATTACCAAAAATAAAAAACAGGTACAGCCATGTATACCTGTAACTCCAGTGATAAGGGAAGCAGAAACAGGAGGATCACTCGGGCTTACTGGTCAGCCAATTTAACTGAAAAAAAAAAATGGTGAGCTCCAGGTTCCTTGGGAGACTCTGCTTCAAAGAAATAGAGTAGAAGAGTCACAGAGGAGGATACCATATGTCCACACATGCATACACTACACCACATCACACACACACACACACGCGCACCACATACTATATACACACCAAAAAAAAAAAAAAGAGACTAGGGCTGAAGAGATGGCTTAGCGGTTGAGTGCTTGCCTGTGAAGCCCAAGGACCTCGATTCAAGGCTCAATTTTCCAGGACCCACGTTAGCCAGATGCACAAGGGGGTGCACGCATCTGGAGTTCGTTTGCAGTGGTTTGAGGCCCTGCCATGCCCATTCTCTCTCTCTCTCTTCCTCTATCAAATAAATAAATAAATAAATAAATAAATAAATAAATAAAACTAAAAAAATTTTTTTTAAAGTGTGAACTAGGGGCTGGAGAGATGGCCCAGAGGTTAAGGCACTTGCCTGTAAAACCAAAGGACCCAAGTTCAATTCCCCAGGAACCATGGATGCCAGATAAACAAGGTGGTACATGCATCTTGCGGTGGCTGGAGACCTTGGCGCACCCATTCTCTCTCTCTCTCTAATAAATAAATAAAAATAAGATACTATTCTTTTTTTAAGTGGGAACTAGCCAGGCATGATAGCGCATACCTTTCATTCCTGCACTCATACCCCGGAAACAGAGGTAGGAGGATCACTGTGAGTTCAAGGCCAGCCTGAGACTACATAATGAATTCTAGGTCAACCTGGGCTAGAGTGAGATCCTACTTCAACCCCCCTCAAAATAAAAAGGCAAGCTACCACATTTGGCTCTAACCCATAAACTTCCTTCTCTTTTTCTTTCCTTCCTTCTTACTTTCTTTCTTTTTTTCTGTAGTCCTAGGTTGGCCTCATACTCACAGTGATCATCCTATCTCTGCCTCCCAATTACTGGGATTAAAGGTGCATGCCTGGCTCCCATAAACTTTTTTTCTATATTTTATTTTTATTTATTTATTTATTTTTGGCTTTTCAAGGTAGGGTCTCACTGTAACCCAGGCTGACCTGGAATTCACTATGGAGTCTCAGGGTGGCCTCGAACTCAGGGTGATCCTCCTACCTCTGCCTCCTGAGTGGAGTGCTGGGATTAAAGGCATGCACCACCATGCCCAGCTTATTTTTACTTTTTATTTGAGAGAGAGAGAGAGAATAGGCGAGACAAGGCCTTCAGCCGCTGTAAATAACTCCAGATACATGTGCCATCTTGTGCATCTGGCTTACACGGGCACTGGGAATCAAATCTGAGTCTTTTGGCTTTGCAGGCAAGCACCTTAACCACTAAGCTGTCTCTCCAGCTCTCCCATAAACTTTTATTTATTTTCCTTACAATATAGGGGATTGAACCCAGAGCCTTGCATATGCTAGGCAGACATTCTACCACTGTACTATGTCTCTAAACTACAAAGCAGTCTTTAAGCTCCTGTGATATAAACATATTTCTACAGTGATAATAACCATTTGATAGCATTAGAGGTGGCTTGGTGACTTCACTGAGGGACAGTCAGTAGCAGGTGACCACTCCCATCATATTGCCCAAAAGAAAAGGAAAATCCCAAGCTCTCATTGAATGAGCATCATTTAGGATCTGTGTGCATGTGCATGAGACTCTACCTCAAAAAGGTAAATAAAGAAAGGAAGAAAGAAAGAAAAAGAAGAGCCAATGTGTGGGCCAGGTCAATATCCAAATCCATATTTATTTTTTAAAACCTTGTTGTTTTAAATCAGTACAATTCCATTTAAATTCACCTGTTTTTCGTTTTGTATTGTTTCCTGAGGTAAGGTCTCACTCTAGCCCAGGCTGACCTGCAAATCACTCAGCAGTCTCAGGCTGGCCCTGAACTCACAGTGATCCTCCCACCTCAGCCTCCCAAGTGAGTGCTCAGGTTAAAGGCGTGGGCCACCACGCCTGGCTAAATTAACCTTTCTAGAAAATGTTACTGTCCTAGACTCATAGGTGAGTAAACTGCAGCTTGGGAGCTAGGATGTAGCTGAGTTGGTAGAGAGCTTGCCTGGTATGCACAAAGCCCCGAGGAGATCACCAGCCCCACATAAAGCCACATGTGGTAGCACATGCCTGTGATCCTAACACTGGGAAGGATCAAGTTCAAGGTTATCCTCCTCTAAGTAGCAAATTCAAGGCCACCCTGTGTTACGTGAGACCCTGTTAAAAGAAAGGAGGGGGAGAGCTGGATGTGGTGGTGCCTTCCTTTGATCCTAGCACTCAGGAGGCAGAGATAGGAGGATTACTATGAGTTTGACACCAGCCTGAGACTACATAGTGAATTCCAGGTCAGCCTGGGCTAGTGAGACCCTACCTTGAGAAACCAAAAAATGGCTCAGTGGTTAAGACTCTTGCCTGCAAAGCTAAAGGACCCCGGTTTGATTCCCCACTACCCACATAAAGCGGGATGGCCGGGCATGGTGGCACCCTTGATAAACAAACAAACACACAGGGCTGAAGAGATGGCTCAGCAATTAAGGCACTTACCTATATACCCTAACGACCTGAGTTCGATTCCCAAGTGCCCATGTAAAGCCAAATGCACGAAGTAGCATACACATCTGGAGTTCATTTGCAGTGGCTAGAGGCCATGATGTGTCCATTCTCTCTGGTATCTCTCTCTGCTTGTAAATAAATAAATAAAAATTAAAAATTAAACAAACAGGGCTGGAGAGATGGCTTAGCGGTTAAGCGCTTGCCTGTGAAGCCTAAGGACCCCGGTTCGAGGCTCGGTTCCCCAGGTCCCACGTTAGCCAGATGCACAAGGGGGCGCACGCGTCTGGAGTTCGTTTGCAGAGGCTGGAAGCCCTGGCGAGCCCATTCTCTCTCTCTCCCTCTGTCTTTCTCTCTGTGTCTGCCGCTCTCAAATAAAATAAATAAGTAAAAATTTTAACAAAATTAAACAAACAAACAAACAAATGGAAAAAAAAAAAAGCCGGATGCACTAGGTGGCACATGTGTCTGGAGTTCATTTGTAGTGGCTGGAGGCCCTGGCTTGCCCATTCTGTCTCTTTTTCTCTATCTGCCTCTTTCTCTCTCATGTGCTCTCAAATATATGTGTGTGTGTGTGTGTGTGTATTTTTTTAAATTTTTTTTTCCTTTTTGAGGTAGGGTCTTGCTGTAGCTCAGGCTGACCTAGGATTCACTATGTAGTCTCAGGGTGGCCTCAAACTCACAGGAATCCTTTTACCTCTGCCTCCTGGGTTCTGGGATTACAGGCATGAACCACCACACCTGGTTAAATAAGATATTTAAAAAATTTTTTAAATTAAAATAAAAAAGAAAAGAAACATAGCTGGGCGTGGTGGCACATCCCAGTACTCGGGAGGCAGAGCTAGGAGGATCACCATGAGTTCGAGGCCACCCTGAGACTACATAATGAATTCCAGGTTAGTCTGGACTAGAGTGAGACCCTACCTCAAAAAAAAAAAAAAAAAAAAAAAAAAAGGAAAGAAAGAAATTGAAGCTCAGAGAAAATGAAGCTCAACTACCCTTCTGTCGATCACATAATTATTCCTTTGTCTCATTACCTTTGCTCATCTCCCTTTGTTTAGTACCCTCTTGCAACCTGTCATTTGTTGCTTTGAATATCGCTAGATAGGTAAGCTACCAGACCCTTCTTATTTCCAACTGTGCCCAGTATGTGTTTGGCTGAAAGTGTCCAAATTTAGGCATGCTAGTTGAAATTAATATCCAGGTGGTTGCCAGAGGCTCTCCTCAGCCTCCCTTGGGTGCTTAGAAGAGTGATGACCTCAGATTGGGCCAAAGGCATAACCAGTAGCTGCCTGCATCTAGCCTGAGGTGGCAGCTAGAATCCCCCAGAGCATGAGTTCATCCTGTAATGGAATGTGACTCAGATAAGACTTTTATCAGCCCTTCTGGAGCGCTGGAAGAAACAGGCCACTCTAGAATCTTGGAGAGGTACTTGGAGGTCCCTGGGGAAAGGGGAATTATCAAGAAGCATTTGACTCACATTCTCTGGAATGGGGAAACCAGAAGGAGAAGGAGCAGCCGGCGCACCCACATGTTCAGGCATGGAGGACATCAGATTCTAACAACACTTAATAACAGCTATTTATTAGGCACTATGCTAAGCATTTAAGTGCCTTAGCTCCCATAAGCCTTCGCAGAATACCTGAATGGTAGGTTCTATTTATTATCCGTACTACAGAAGAGGGATTCAGACTCAGACTTACACATTACCTGCCCAAGGTCACACAGTTGCTAGCGTGGGAGAGCTGGAATTCAGCACCTAAATTTGGCTGACACCAAAGCCTTGGTATGGTGTGATGGCCCGTGCACAATCACCCTGCTTCATCTCCCCAACCTTTGTCTGCAGGACCTCACCTACCTCCCCTCTTCCTGGAAGAATTCCAGGAGGCTTTATGTAACCGCAAGCTTCAGCCTCCCCATCACCCAAAAGAGAGGAAATGAAGGATAAAGCGAGGTGAGCTGACCAATCAGGAGTAGAGGGCGCTATCCACCTCCCACCCACCCACAGCCCCCATGGGTGGCCACACCAAAGGCAAAGTGGAATCTGGAGTTCTGCCAACTGCTTTCTCTGGCCCGCTCCCCCTTGCCCAGCCCCAGCGAAGCCGTTTTCCTCTCCCTTCCCAGTTCTTCCCAGACCAGCTTTACTTTCTAGACCCCTACCCCGCCGGGCTCCTTCACTCCAGAGAACTGCTAAGTACACAAGGTCGGCAATGGGCTGGGGACTCATCTCCCTTGCCAGGGGAAACCTGTACGATTCAAATATGAATGATGACAATAGCTAATGCCTACTGAGCACTTCCTACGCGCCCTTCACTTTTCTTTCATCTTGAGCTGGAAAATGAAGGCAAATGAGCAAGAGCTTTTATGTCTATCACAAGAGACTAAGTCAGACGAGGGGAAGGATCTTCTGTTTCACTAGCTTGCTCGGTGTTTAGTCCCACGACTCTCTCAGGAGACACAAGAGTATTGTAACAAAGAACATAGACTCTAATCTCAGGCAGAAGGGTCTGAGGTCAGCTTCATTACTGACTACTGCTCGTTTATAGATAAACCAATTCCCTGAATCTCAGTTTCATCGATAAAACTTAAATAACAGTTATCTATGTAAAGTGCATAGGGAAGGCCTTCCTCCATAATAATTAATATTCATTACCAACATAATGCTAAGGTGAAATAGTTAGGCAATCACAATTTTCTTTTTTCTTTTTTTTTTTTCCTCCTCGAGGTAGGGTCTTATTCTAGCCAAGGCTGACCTGGAATTCACTATGTAGTCTCAGGGTGGCCTCGAACTCACATGAATCCCTTCCTATTTCTGCCTCCCAAGTGCTGGAATTAAAGGTATATGCCATCATGACCAGCTCATACTTAAAATTTTTTTCTTGTTTTTTTTCAAGGTATGATCTCACTCTAGTCCAGGCTGACCTGGAGGTCCAGGCAAGCCTCGAACTCATGATGCAGAACCTCCTACCTCTGCCTCCTGAGTGCTGGGATTTAAGGCATGTGCCACGTCCAGCTGTTTTGTTGTTGTTGTTGTTTTTCAAGGTAGGGTCTCACTCTAGCCCCAGTGTGCCTTGGAATTCACTATGGAGTCTCAGGCTGGCCTCGAACTCATGGCGATCCTCCTACCTCTGCCTCCTGAGTACTGGGATTAAAGGTGTGTGCCACTATGCTTGGCTTGTTTTTATAAATATATTTTTTATTGATAACTTCCATAATTATAGACAATAAACCATGGTAATTCCCTCCCCTTCCTTCACTTTCCATTTCACAATTCCACTCTCCATCATATCCCCTCCCCCTCTCAAGCAGTATCTCTTTTATTTTATTTCTTTTTTATTTCTTTTGTTTGTTTGTTTTTTCAAAGTAGGGTCTCATTCTAGCCCAGGCTGACCTGGAATTCACTATATAGTCTCAGGGTGGGCTCGAACTCATGGAGATCCTCCTTACCTCTGCCTCCCCAGTGCTGGGATCAAAGGCGTGCACCACCGCACCCGGCCTCCCTTTTATTTTGATGTCATCCTCTTTTCCTCCTATTATGATGCTCTCGTACAGGTAGTGTCAGGCACTGCAAGGCCATAGATATCCAGACCACCTTGTGTCCTACCCTTCCTTTGGCTCACATTCTTTCTGTCACCTCTTCCGCAATGGATCCTGAGTCTTGGAAGGTGTGGTGGAGATGTTTCAGTGCTGAGCACTCCTCTGTCACTTCTCAGCACCATGGTGCCCAGCTGTTTTTTTGTTTGTTTTTGTTTGTTTTGTTTTGTTTTTAGTTTTTGAGGTAGGGTCTCATTTTAGCTCATGCTGACCTGGAATTCACTATATAGTCTCAGGGTGGCCTCGAATTCACAGCAATCCTCCTACCTCTGTCTCCTGAGTGCTGGGATTAAGGCAGCTCCCAGCTGTTTTTTTTTTTTTGTTTTGTTTTGTTTTTTGTTTTTTGGTTTGGTTTCTGTTTTATTTAAGGTAGAGTTTCACTCTAGCCCAGGCTGACCTGTAGTCTTAGGGTGGCTTGAATTCACCACGATCTTCCTACTTCTGCTGGCAATGTTTGCTGTGCTTTTCTTTCTGAACTTCAGGGCTATCAACTCTTATCATCTGCAAAGGGCCTTCAGAGGCCATAGTTTACTGGGGGAGGGTGTGCAATTGGGGTAGGAATTAGGGAGAGAATCTTCCTAACCCCTAAAATCCTCAAAGCCTGGGTCGTCTGGGATTAAAGGCATGTGCCACTATGCCCTGCCTCTTTTGTAAGAAAATTATTTATATTTATTTATGAGAGAGAGAGGATATGGGCACACTAGGGCCTCTTGCTGCTGCAAATGAACTCCAGATGCACCACATTAACCACATTGTGCATCTGCCTTTATGTGGATACTGGGGAAACAAAATCAGGCCCTCAACCCATGAAAACTATGCCCTTAACCACTCAGCCATCCCTGCAGCCTCTGGAGTACTTTTTAACCACTAAGCCATCCCTCCAACCTAGCTTCTGGAATACCATTTAAAAAAAAATTATTTATCTATTTTATTTATTTATTTGAGACAGAGAGGGAGAGAGAGAGAATGGGCACAAGCCTCCAGCCACTGCAAATGAACTCTAGACGCATGTGCCACCATGTGGATCTGGCTTACATGGGACCTAGAGAATTGAACCTGGGCCCTTAGGCTTTGCAGGCATATACCTTAACCACTAAGCCATCTCTCCAGCCCCTGGAATACTTTTTAAATGTTTTATTTTTATTTATTTATTTGAGAGAAAGAGGCACTTAGAGAGAGGAAGAGACAATGGGCACACTAGGGCCTCCAGCCACTGCAAATGAACTTCAGATGCATGCACCACTTTGTGCATCTGGCTTAGGTGGGTCCTGGGGAATCGAACCTGAGTTCTTTGCTTTGCAGGCAAGTGCCGTAACCACCAAACCACCTCTCCAGCCCTGGAATACTTTTAGTAATAGCTATTATTTCTTAGGCTCTTACCCAGTTTCCAACTTAATTTTCACAAGCCCGTCAGGTACTATTATTCCTGCTTTCAAATGAGGAACTTCAGGATCAGAAAGGCTAAGTAAGAATTAGAGTCACAGCCGGGCGTGGTGGTGCATGCCTTTAATCCCAGCACTCGGGAGGCAGAGGTAGGAGGATCACTGTGAGTTCGAGGCCACCCGGAGATTACATGGTGAATTCCAGGTCAGCCTGAGCCAGAGTGAGACTCTACCTCAAAAAAACAAAAAAAGGAGCTGGAGAGATAGCTTAGCGGTTAAGCGCTTGCCTGTGAAGCCTAAGGATCCTGGTTCGAGGCTCAATTCCCCAGAACCCACGTTAGCCAGATGCATAAGGGGTGCATCTGGAATTTGTTTGCACTGGCTGGAGGCCCTGGCATGCCCATTCTCTCTCTGTCTCTATCTGCCTCTTTCTCTCTCTGTCTGTCACTCTCAAATAAATAAATAATGAACAAAAAATATATTAAAAAAACTTAAGTCAGCAGGGTATGGTGGTGCACACCTTTAAATAATCCCAGCACTCAGGAGGCAAAGGTAGGTGGATTGCTGTTCAAGGTGACCCTGGTATTACATAGTCAATTCCAGGTAGCCCGGGCTAGAGTGAGACCCTACCTCAAAAAACCAAAAAAGGTTAAAGTCAGCAGTGTGGTGGAGTCCAAACCCTGGTCTGTTTGCTGCAAATCTGTGCTCTATAGAGATGGAAGGCTTATGCCATTGTGGTAGAGTAATTTTCAGCTGCTAAATTAGCTAAAAACCATAACCTCAAACACATTTGTAAGGTCTCCATACTTCCTCAGGATATATTTACATCAGTGACTCATGGGTTTGAGGTAGTCAGGGCAGGCTCAAATGAAGTGGCTGGTCCAAGGGTCGGGGCAGGACTCCCAGCCCCAGGCTTCAGGCCAAGGTGGCTGACAACCTGACCTGAGGTCTGCAGTTGTTCAGATATCCTGGCGGTTTCTGGACCTTCACAGACTATCCATGCTTTGGGGATTTTAGGGGCTAAGAAGATTCTCTCCCTAAATCCTATCCCAATTATACACCCTCCCATAGTAAGCGATGGCCTCTGAGCCCCTCTGCAGATGACAAGAGTTGATAGCCCTGAAGTTTAGGCAGAAAAGCACAGCAAGCCCTGGTGGTTCAGGGAGAACGCTACCTCTTTTACACTTGGCTTCTTTTCCATTAAGATCGAACATTGCAATTCAATCAGGAGAAAATTGCCCTCGGGACCATTGAACAGACATCTTTGCTCAAATCAGGCCCTGAGTACATGTGTCAAAAGCACCTCACACTCTCGTTCATTGCCAGCCAAGTCTCTGGGGGAGGTCCAATTGATTTGGGAGCATTCAGACAGATCTGATGTTCACTGCACACATCTGTGTATTGTAGCTGCCAGGCCAGCCATCTGATTACGACTTCACGTTCACTGGTCCGATGGGCTAGATGAAACTACAATGTGGTAAGGGGAATAGTAGGGGAGTCAAAGACATGGCTGCAATCCTCCCCATTCCAGGATTACCTAGCTGAGAAGACTTAAGGCACAAAAAAATTCTCCAGGATTTAAAGGAATTGGCAAGGGAATTATTGTTATATATATGTTTGAGGTAGGGTCTTGCTCTAGCCCAGGCTGACTTGGAATTCACTATGTAGTCTCAGGGTGGCCTCTAATTCACAGCAATCTTCCTACCTCTGCCTCCCAAGTGCTGGGATTAAAGGCATGTACCACCACGCCCAGCTCAGGGTAGTTCTTGATAGTGTCAATTCCTCCTTCATAAAATGATTTCTATGCAGAGGTAGGAGGATTGCTGTGAGTTCAAGGCCAGCCTAAGACTACATAGTAAATTCCAGGTTAGCCTGGGCTACAGTGAGACCCTACTTTGAAAAAGTAATTATGTGTGTGTGTGTGTGTGTGTGTGTGTATAAAATGTTACCACATGAGCTGAGGAGATGGCTCAGTGGTTAAAGGTACTTCTTTCTATATTTACATATATTTATTTGATAGAGAGAGAGAGGAAGAGGGAGACAGAGAAAGAGAATGGGTGTGCCAGGGCCTTCAGCGACTGCAAACAAATTCCAGACACATATACTACTTTGGGCATCTGGCTTACATAGATCCTGGGGAATTGAACCTGGTTCTTTGGCTTTGCATGCAAGTGCTAAGACATCTCTCCAGCCCTAAAGGCACTTTTTTTGGTGGTGGGGGGGGGTTCAAGGTAGGGTCTCACTCAGCCCAGGCTGACCTGGAATTCACTATGCAATTTAGATTGGCCTTGAACTCACAGTAATACTCCTACCTCTGCCTCCGTAATGCTAGGATTAAAGGCATGGTGGTGCATGCCTTTACAAAGCCTATAGGCCCAGGTTTAATTCCGCAGTATCCATGTAAAGCCAGATACACAAAGTGGCACATGCATCTGGAGTTCATTTGTTGCAGGAGAAAGCCCTGGAGTAAAAAGCCAGGCATGGTGGCGTACGCCTTTAATCCCTCAGGAGGCAGAGGTAGGAGGATCACTGTGAGTTTGAGGCCACCCTGAGAATACAGAATGAATTCCAAGAAAGCCCTGGAGTGTCCATTCTCTCTCTATGCAAATAAATAAATAATTTTTTTAAATGTTACCACAAAAGCTGGAGAGATGGTTCAGAGCTTGCTTGCAAAGCATAGCAGCCTGGGTTCATTCCCCAGTACCCACGCAAAGCCAGATGTACAAAGTAGCACATGCATCTGGAGTTCATTTGTGGAAGCTAGAGGCCCTGGCATGCCCATTCTCTGTCTCACTCTACTGAGCATGGATTATGCTTTTTAAAAATATTTTATTCATTTTTATTTTTTTAATATTGTATTTTTCTTTATTTATTTGAGAAAGTGAGAAATAGGCAGGGGGAGGGAGAGAGAGAATGAATGTGCCAGGGCTTCTAGCCACTGCTAATGAACTTCAGATGTGTGTGCCCCCTTGTGCATCTGGCTTATATGGGTACTGGGGAGTCAAACCTGGGTCCTTTGGCTTTGTAGGCAAGCGCCTTAACCGCTAAGCCATTCCTCTGGCCCCTCATTTTTATTTTTATTTATTTGAGAGTGACAGACAGAGAGAGAACCAGGCAGAGAGAGAGAGAATGGGCATGCCAGGGCCTCCAGCCACTGCAAATGAACTCCAGATGCATGCGCCCCCTTGTGCATCTGGCTAACGTGGGTCCTGGGGAATTGAGCCTCAAGCCAGTGTCCTCAGGATTCACAGGGAAGTCCCTAACCACTAGGCCATCTCTCCAGCCCTGGCTTATGCTTTTCATCTCACCACTCAGGAGGCTGAGCTAGGAGGATTGCTTGAGTTTGAGGCTGTAGTAAATTCCAGGTCAGCCTGGGCTAGATGGAGACCCTACCTCAAAAAAAAAAAATACAGGGCTGGAGAGATGGCTTAGCGGTTAAGCGCTTGCCTGTGAAGCCTAAGGACCCCGGTTCGAGGCTCGGTTCCCCAGGTCCCATGTTAGCCAGATGCACAAGGGGGCGCACGCGTCTGGAGTTTGTTTGCAGTGGCTGGAAGCCCTGGCGTGCCCATTCTCTCTCTCTCCCTCTATCTGTCTTTCTCTCTGTTTGTCACTCTCAAATAAATAAATAAAAAATGAACAAAAAATATTAAAAAAAAATACAGCTGGTGTGGTGGTGCACGCCTTTAGTCCCAGCACTGAGGAGGTAGAGGCAGGAGGATTGCCATGAGTATGAAGCCACCCTGAGATTACAAAATGAATTCCAGGTCAGCCTGGGCTAGAGCGAAAAACCTACCTAGAAAAACTAATAATAAATAAATAAATAAATAAAATGTTATCAGGCTGGAGAGATGACTTGGTGGTTAAGGCACTTGCCTGCAAATCCTAAGGACCCAGGTTCAATTCCCCAGTTTCCAGTGTAAAGCCAAATGCATAAAATGGTGCATGTATCTGGAGTTCATTTGCAGTGGCCCTGGTGTGCCTATTCTCTTCTCCCCAATCCCCACTACCCTCGTCTCTGCTTGCAAATAAATAAAGAAAATTCAAAAAAATATTTTAAAAATAATTTTTTAAAAAGGGCTGGAGATGGGCTGGAGAGATGGCTTAGTGGTTAAGCACTTGCCTATGAAGCCTAAGGACCCCGGTTCGAGGCTCGGTTCCCCAGGTCCCAAGTTAGCCAGATGCACAAGGGGGGCGCATGCGTCTGGAGTTCGTTTGCAGAGGCTGGAAGCCCTGGCGCACCCATTCTCTCTCTCTCCCTCTATCTGTCTTTCTCTCTGTGTCTGTTGCTCTCAAATAAATAAATTAAATTAAAATTAAAAAAATAAAAAATAAAAAGGGCTGGAGAGATGGCCTAGTGGTTAAGCACTTGCCTGTGAAGCCAAAGGACCCCAGTTCAAGGCTCAATTCCCAAGGACCCATATTAGCCAGATGCACAAAGGGGCACATGCCTCTGGAGTTCGTTTGCAGTGGCTGGAAGCCCTGGTGTGCCCATCCCCCGCCCCCCCCCCCCCGTCTATAGCTCCCAAATAAACAAATAAAATAAACAAAAAAATTTTTAAATAATTTTAAAAATGTTATCCTATTGCTGAAGATTCCACATGCTTGGGCTATAGGTCACTGAGAAGTCAAGCTGGAGCTAAGCTGAAAACCTCCCTGTGGACCAGCTGACAGAAAGCAGGTAAAAGCTATGCTGCATGCATGGTAGTAAAGAACAGTGGACATTGCAAGTCTTAAGATTGGCCAGCCAGGCCAATTGTACCAATTGGTGCAATAGTGGCATATCTGTTATGGGGAACCCCCCCCCATTGGATGGAGGCCTTCTCCATGGGAGGGAATGTATACCTGATGCTGAAAACCTGGTCAAAGCCTATGGTGGGGAAGTCAAGAGCCCTAGGGGTGTAATGCCTGCTGTTGTCTGGCTAAATGCATATATTATGCCCACCAAACTGCCTGTAAGCACTTTTCTTAATTTTTTGTTGTTGTTGTTTTTTGTTTTCTGAGGTAAGGTCTGACCTGGAATTCACTATGTAGTCTCAGGGTGGCCTCAAACTCAGGCCAATCCTGCCACTTCTACCTCCCAAACGCTGGGATTAAAGGTGTGTGCTACCCCGCCTGGCTCTTAACCTTCATACCCATATATTAACGCTGCTCTCACTTTTGGTTCGAGCAGCTTCTCTTTTCATCTGGCAGTGACCACTAGTATGACTCAAAAGTCACAACAGTGCTGAGAAGAAGCCATAGAGGAGTGTTCAGTATTGAAACATCTCTATCACACTTTCCAAGGCTCAGGGTCCTTTGTGGAAGAAGTGGCAGGAAGAATATAAGAGCCAAAGGAAGAGTAGGACTGTTTACAAAGCAATCTTCTAGACACAAATGGCCTGGATGGCTGGGCATGGTAGCGCGTGCCTTTAATCCCAGCACTCAGTAGGCAGAGGTAAGAGGATCACCATGAGTTCAAGGCCACTCTGAGACTACATAGTGAATTCCAGGTCAGCCTAGACTAGAGTGAGACACTACCTCAAAAAAAAAAAAAATTAATTAATTAATTAAAAAGCCTGGATATCCATGTCCTCACTACCTGTACAAGAGCTTCACCAAAATAAAAGACTAATTAAGAGGGGCTTGGGGAGGAAGTGGCCTCCTGTCACGGGGGTCCTTAGCCATGTCCAGTGGCTCAGGCCCGTCTGAAGGCTCCAGCCTGGGCCTGGCAGGAATGGATCTGATGGAGGGTGGTTTTGTTAAGGGAAAAGTGGGAGTGAGGAGGGAATTACCACAATTTATTGTCCATAATTATGGAAGCTGTCAATAAAAAATAGTTTTAAAAAAATGTTATAGGGGCTGGAGAAATGGCTTAGCGGTTAAGCGCTTGCCTATGAAGCCTAAGGACCCCGGTTCGAGGCTCAGTTCCCCAGGTCCCACGTTAGCCAGATGCACAAGGGGGCGCACGCGTCTGGAGTTCGTTTGCAGAGGCTGGAAGCCCTGGCGCGCCCATTCTCTCTCTCTCCCTCTATATGTCTTTCTCTCTGTGTCTGTCACTCTCAAATAAATAAATAAATAAATAAATAAATTAAAAAAAAAAAATGTTATAGTCTCTGCCTGGCACATAGAATAGAGGTAGCTATAGTTAATTTTCTCTATAGTGGAAAATCCAAGGTTCAAACAGCTTTGCTCTTTGAAAGAGGGAGGTATGAGAGAGGAAAGCTCTCTTGAACAAGGCACTTGGTTTCTTTCAGCCAAATTTTCCTCACCGGCTCAGCTTTCTGGATTGCTAAGAGACTTAATTTTCTTCTGCAAATATTTACTGGGTATCCGCTGCTCTTCCTGCTCTGTGCACGCAGGTAAATAAGGCGGAACCACACAGTCCTCTTTTTCCTAGAGTTTACAATGTAGTTGGGAGAAGGACATAGAAGTTACATTGATGAGCCAGGTTGATGGCGCAAGCTTTTTTTTTTTTTTTAAATATTTTATTTATTTGAGAGAGTCAGATAGAGAGGAAGAGACAGAGAGAAAGAGAGAATGGGCGTTCCACGGCCTCCAACCACTACAAACAAACTCCAGATGCATGTGTCCCCTTGTGCATCTGGCTTATGTGGGCCCTGGGGAATTGAACCTGGGTCCTTAGGCTTTGCAGGCAAGCGCCTTAATCGCTAAGCCATCTCTCCAGCCCCAGCGCAAGCTTTTAATCTCGGCACTTGGGAGGCAGAGGTAGAAGAATCACCATGAGTTCAAGGCCACCCTGAGACTAAATAGTGAATTTCAGGTCAGCCTAGGCTAGAGTAAGACCCTACCTCGAAAAAGCCAAAGGAAAAAAAGAAAAGAAAAACAAAAAAGTCACACTGATGGCCATATACTGAAACTGACCATGTCATGAAGTGCTGTGGGGGAGGATGACAGAATGGCCTGGCCTAGTCTGAGGAGGTCAGGGACAGCTTCCCCGTGGCTTCAGCAGGGGATGCTCCAGGTGGACAATGCTCTGAGAGTCGTCGGAATGTATAAACACTGGCCCAGCCTCCCCTAGGCCACACGGGGGCAAGGGCCTCGCCGGGGGAGCGATGCTGGAGAGGGCGCCCGACAAGGGGACCAGCCCTTCCCTAGCCTGGCACCGCGTGCGTCCCTGCTGATCGCTTGCGAATGCGTATCGAATTCATTTTTTATATTTATTTATTTATTTATTTATTTATTTATTTATTTATTTATTTATTTATTTAAGAGCGACAGACACAGAGAGAAAGACAGGTAGAAGGAGAGAGAGAGAATGGGCACGCCAGGGCTTCCAGCCTCTGCAAACGAACTCCAGACGCGTGCGCCCCCTTGTGCATCTGGCTAACGTGGGACCTGGGGAACCGAGCCTCGAACCGGGGTCCTTAGGCTTCCCAGGCAAGCACTTAACCGCTAAGCCATCTCTCCAGCCCTCTTTTTTATTTTTATTTTTATTTTTTGGTTCTTCAGGGTAGAGTCTCATTCTAGCTCAGACTGACCTGGATGGAATTCACTATGTAGTTTCAGGTTGGCCTCGAACTCACGGCGATCCTCCTACGTCTGCCTCCTGTGCTGGGATTAAAAGGCGTGTGCCACCACGCCGGGCCGTATCGAATTTTTGCTGGATTCTGCCCGCCGTTGGGGCTGCCAGAGCCTCTTAATTCCCTTTGCATCGATCCCGCTGCTGATGACATAACCTTCTCGTCTAATTAACTGGCACTGCGTTGCACCGCGTCCGCGGAGCCCACGCCCAGGCCGGCCCGCGGCCTCGCTGCGCCTGGACGCCGCCCTCCTCCGGAGCAGCTCCGCAGCCTGCCCTTGTTTACTGCGCGCCAGCCTGGGCCAAGCTCGGAGCACGCTTTAGCTGATGGTGGGTGCACGGCGATGGCTCAAGAGACAGACCGTGGAGATGGGGGCTCCGGGAGATGCAGGGATAGTCGGAAGAAGAGGGGCTCCCATCCCCCTCCCTGCCAGTTGGACTCCAAGTTTGTATTCCAGGTAGCCTCCTAACGATGATTTAGACTCGAAGGGTATTTATTTATTTATGGTTTTTCGAGCTACCTGGAATGCACTATGTAGTCTCAGGCTGGCCTCGAACTCACGGCGATCCACCCACCTCTGCCTCAAGGCGTGTGCCACTATGCCCTGCTACAAAGGGACTTATATAGGAAGTGCTTGGCACCGTAGCAGGCGGATAAGGAGACCCTCAATGTTAGGCGTGTGCCACCATGCCTGGCAGTCTGTTTTGTTTTTTAAGTCAAGTTCTCCTACATTGCTGTCCTCAAACTTGAAATCCTCCTGCCTCAGGGTCCCAGGATCCCAAAATACTTTCTTTTTGGTTTTTGTTTTTCGAGGTAGGGTTGTAAGGTCAAGGAATTAAAAGCCTCGTTGCCATGCTAACCTGCCTTCTTAGCTTTTGTAACGTTGCTTGCCTGCTTGCCACAAATTGACTAAAGAACAACCATTTTAAGATGATAGTCTCTGGTTAGCCCCTGCCCTGAGACCCTAACCGACTTGTTGCTATTCTTAAACCTTGCTCAACTGCCTAGTTCCCGAACCCTGTCTCAGTTTCCTGGAACCCAAGAAGCCACCACCCTGCCTGTGGTCACTTCTGGCCTAGCCAAGCACACCAGGCGGACTCCACCAATCAGAACCCTCTCTATATGGAAAGTCCCCTGAGCAAGACCCCCCCCCTAGCTCTGTGGTTTTCCCCTATATAAACCCTGTAAAGTTGCTATTTGGGGCTCTTCACCCCTCCTGCGTGAGGGCTCTGTGTTGAGCCCTGGTGCACCGGTACTTCAATAAACACCTCTTGCTGCATTGCATTGAGAAGCGTCAGTGTCAGTCTTTGGGATTTCGCTCGACTCCCGAGATTAGGAGTCCCTCCGTGAGGAGGGGTCCTAACAGGGTCTCCCTCTAGCCCAGGCCGACCTGGAATTCACTATGGAGTCTCAGGGTGGCCCGAACTCACGGCGATCCTCCTACCTCTGCCTCCCAAGTGCTGGGATTAAAGGCTTGCGCCACCACACCCGGCCCAAAAGATTTTCTATAATTTACAAAGGTCTCTCTCACTTTTTGAGAAAAGGTCTCAAAAAAAAAAATTTTTTTTTAAAGAGGGAAGCCAGGCGTGGTGGCGCACACCTTTATTGGCAGCACTCGGGAGGCAGATGTAGGAGGATGAAGGTGAATTCAAAGCCACATTGAGACGAGAGTGAATTCCAGGTCAGCCTGGGCTAGAGTGAGACGCTACCTCAAAATAAATAAATAGGGACTGGAGAGGAGAGATGGTTTAGCCATTAAGGCGTTTGCCTACAAAGCCAAAGGCTCCAGATTCAACTCCCCAGGACCCACTTAAGCCAGATGCACAAGGGGGCGCATGCATCTGGAGTTCCTTTGCAGTGGCTACAGGCCCTGAGCACCCATTCTCTACCTGCCTCTCTCTCTCAAATGAAAATAAATAAAAATATTAAAAGTAAATAAATGAAGTAAATTTAAAAAGAGGAAAAAGGTCTCATGTAGATCAGGCTGGCTTCAAACTCCTCACCGTGTAACTGAGTCAGACATTGAATTCCAGATCCTCCTGCCTCCAACTCCCAAGTGCTAAGATTACAGGCATATTTATCACCAAGACAAGCTCTGTCTTAGGGATGGGTACACAAGGAATCCCCATAGAAACTGAAGCAAGATCTCCCTACAGAGCCCTGCTGACCTGCCTCAGCCTGGGATTACAGAGGTAGGCCACGGCACCAAATTCATTTATAAGATACTACCATCACTGTAGTTCTTATTTTGTTGTGGTTGTTGTTTGTTTGTTTTGTTTTGTGTTTTGGTTTTGTGAGGTAGGGTTTCACTCTAGCCCAAATTGACCTGAAATTCACTATGGAGTCTCAGGGTGGCCTCGAACTTATGGCAATCCTCCTACCTCTGCCTCCTGAGTGCTGGGATTAAAAATGTGCACCACCAGGCCTGGCTCTCTGGCACTGTAATTTGCATACTCTGTTGCATCTTGTTCATTTTTTATTTTTTTGATTCTTCAAGGTAGGGTCTCACTCTATCCAAGGCTGGCCTAGAATTCACTATGCAGTCTCAGAGTGGCCTCGAACTCACAGTCATTCTTTTTTTTTTTTTTTAATTTTTATTAGCATTTTCCATGATTATAAAAAAAATCCCATGTTAATTTCCTCCCTCCCCTCCCACTTTCTCCTTTTGAAATTCCATTCCCCATCATATTACCTCCCCATCACAATCATTGTACTTACATATATACAATGTCAACCTATTAAGTACCCTCCTCCTTTCCTTTCTCTTCCCTTTATGTCTCCTTTTTAACTTACTGGCCTCTGCTACTAAGTGTTTTCATTCTCACGCAGAAGCCCAGACATCTGTAGCTAGGATCCACATATGAGAGAGAACATGTGGCGCTTGGCTTTCTGGGCCTCAGAGTGATTCTTTTACCTCTGCCTCCCAGGTGCCAGGATTAAAAGCATGGGCCACCACGCCCATCTTTCTCTCGCCTCCCCCAGGCAAGGTCTCACTCTAACCCAGGCTGTCCTGGACTCTAGCTCAGTTTGACCTTGAATTGATGGGGATTCTTCCATCTCAGCCTCCCAAGTGCTGGGCTTAAAAGCACGTACCATGGACTGGAGGGATGCCTTAGTGGTTAAGGTGCTTGCATGCAAAGCCAAAGGACCCAGGTTCAATTCCCCAGGAGCCATGTAAACCAGCTGCACAAGGTGGTGCATTTGCTATGGCTGGAGGCCTTGGCACACCCATTATCTCTCTCTCTCACTTTCTTTCAAATAAATATTTAAAAAAAAAAACTTAAAAAAAACAAGCACACAAACTACACCTGTTTGTGTCATTATCACCATTTAAAAAAATATTTTATTTAGCCAGGCATGGTGGCTCATGCCTTTAATCTCAGCACTTGGGAGGCTGAGGTAGGAGGGTTGCTGTGAGTTCAAGAACACCCTGAGACTACAGAGTGAATTCCAGGTCAGCCTGGGCTAGAATGAAATCCTACCTTGAAAAAAAAATAGAATCCTAAATATGTAAATAAATAAAAATGATTTCACAGGGCTGGAGAGATGCCTTAGCAGTTAGGGCACTTGCCTGTGAAGTCTAAGGACTAAGCCTAAGTCCAGTTCCCCAGTACCTACTCGAGTCAGATGCACAAGGTGGTTCATATGTCTAAAGTTAGTTTGCAGTGGCTGGAGGCCCTAGTGCCTCCATTCTATCTGCCTCTTCCTCTCTCCCTCCCTCTCTCTCTTTTCTCAAACAAATAAATAAAATATTTATAAAAATAATTCGGTAGACTTTAATCCCAGCACACAGGAAGCAGAGGTAGGAGGATAGTGGTGAGCTTGAGGTCTGCTTGGGATCCAAGGCGAGTCTCTGGTCAGCCTGGACGAGTGTGGGACCCTGCCTCAAAAACGAAAGAAAGCCAGGCGTGGTGGCGCACACCTTTAATCCCAGCACTGGGGAGGCAGAGGTAGGAGAATCGCCGTGAGTTTGAGGTCACCCTGAGACTCCATAGTGAATTCCGGGTCAGCCTGGGCCAGAGTGAGACCCTACCTTGAAAAAAAAAAAAAAAAAGAATGGGGGTGGGGAAATGGTTGAGCAGTTTGCTTTTCTTCAAAGCCTGCTAACCTGAGGTTCAATTCCCCAGTACCCACATAGAGCCTGATGCACACTGTGAAGCATGTTTCTAGCGTTCATTGCATAGCAAGAGGCCCTGATGTGCCCATTCTATGTTCTCATTCTCTCTCTCTCTTTCTTACTCGTCCTTCCTCCTCCCCCCTTGCAAATAAAGAAATAAAAAAAAGAGTGATGAAATAGCAATTTAATTGTCCAACCACAACTCATTAGTTGATTGGCATTAAAGGTGAAGAGACTGAGGTTGGCTTATTTATTTGTGCGTGGTGTGCTTGGGGGCGATGCCCGCATTCCCTGGCACGCATATGCAGGTCAGAGGATAACTTTCAGGTCAGTTGTCACCTTCCACCTCCTTTGAGGCAGGGTCTCTATTGTTCACTGATGTGTTTGCAGGCTTCTAGGAAAATTCTCCTGCCTCTGCCTCCCTTCTAACTTTAGGTGCTATGGTGGTTTGATTCCGGTGTCCCCCCCAAAACTTAGGTATTCTGAATGCTAGATCCCCAGCTGATGGCTATTTGGGAATTAACACCTCTTGGAGGCAGTGTGTTGGGGGCAGCCTTATGGGTGTTATAGCCAGTTTCCCCTTGCTGGTGTTTGGCACACTCTCCTGTTGCTGTTATCCATCTGATGTTGGCCAGGAGGTGATGGCCACCCTCTGCTTATACCATCATTTCCCCCTGCCGTCATGGAGCTTCTCCTCGAGTCTGTAAGCCAAAATAAACATTTCCCCCAGCCCCCCACGCCCCACCCCCGCAAGGAGTTCTTGGTCTGGTGTTTTCTGCCAGCAATGTGAACCTGACTGCAGCAGGCGCTCTGGGATGACGGAAGTCCGCCACAATTTCTAGCTTCTGCACGGGAGCTGGGGATCCGAACTCAGGTACTGAGAGCTGTGTGGCAAGCTTTCTTATCCACTGAGCTATGTCCCCAGCCCTAGGTAACGGTTTGTTTGTTTTTTTCCTAGATACTGGGTTTAAAGAAGTTCATGAAATTGTTCTGGCACAAGAAATGTTTCGTCTGCCTCCTCCTTTCTTTCCCTCTGTTTGCTTGAAATCACATCCTGACAGAAGTTCTGACATCCCATGCTGTGCACTTCCTGCAAAAGAGAAGCCTGGATCAACAAATCCTTAACACCCAGCATGGAAGTAATATTACAATTGATTTATTCACTAGCCAGCTATTTCCTCTTTCTCCCTGACAAATCTATCAAGCGAAGGGCACATCTTTTTTTTTTTTTCTAGATTGAGAGATTGAGGTTCAATGAGATTAAACCATTTCCCTGAATTCCCCCAACTGATAAGATTTTTTTTGCCAAGTCTCAAATCCAGATCAAACTGGATTCTACTTTCCACTGTGCCCTTTACACTGCACTACGTGTTCTTTGAGCCACTGAAGGCCAGCGTTCCCCAAGACAGTTGACATGCAATTGCTGAGGAATTGAGCATTTGATTTGGGAGTTCATTTCTAGAGTTCCCTCTCTTCCTCCAGTAATGCCGGGGGGGGGGGGGGGGGGGAAGGTCAGATGGTCTCATTGGGACTCTTTAGGTCTCTTATAGAGGGCACAAGGGGACTTTGTGATGGAGGCTACTGAAAGGGCATAGGGGGAATCTGCCTGGGGCAGAGTTGGAAAATGAGACAAGTCAGCTAGGCGCCAGGCTCGCCCTCCTTGAGGGAGAAGGGTGAGGTTCCTGCTCTGGGACATTGTACTCTTGGGTGTGCTTTCCCGGGGCTCCCTTCCTCAGGGACTCTTAGATACCCCCCTCTGCCTGGTGAGCGTCTCTTTATCGGCTGTAGATTGATTTATTAATGCTAAAGAAAGAACCCATCATGCAGGGAGGTGCTTTACCACTGAGTTCCATCTCCCACCTCACAGTGAGTGGGCTTAACTATTTATTTTTGGAATTGTTTTTGTTTTTCAAAGTAGAGTGTTGCTCTAGTCCAGGCTGATCCTCCTACCTTGGCCTCCTGAGTGCTAGGATTAAAGGCAATTTATTTGAGAGTGAGACAGAGAAGGGGTATATGGGTGCTCCAGGGCCTCCTGCCATTGCAAATCAACCCCAGATACAAGCACCACTCTGTCCATCTGGCTTTACATGAGCAGTGGGGAATTGAACCCAGGCCATTAGGATTTAAAAGAAAACACCTTTAGCCACCGAGCCATCTTTCCTGCCCCTAGTGCTGAGCAATCAATGATGTCTGTCACTAGTGTCTATCTGTCCCCACTACAAAACTTGTCTCCACCTCTACGCCAACATGCTGCTGCCACACCCAGTCTATAGTAGCGCTCAGGAGGAAGAAGCCAAAACTAACCCATCTGGCAAGTCCAGGCTCTTGCGGTGGTGGGGGGGAACCCTAACATTTCAGCTGACTTGTAGGGTTTGTCTGTAGACATTCTCTGTGGGGGGATGGGCTCTCCAATTCTTGTCACTGTTCCCATCGTAGACATAGGCTCATTTCATCCTCTCCCACATACTGATGACCTCTGCCCTGGGATGTCACTGAAGGGCTGAAGAGTCATTGAGCTCCCCACGGCCAGGAATACCATGCATGCCAAGTCCTCCAAGCCCCCTGCCTATTCCACAGGGTCTGGCTTGTGTACTAGCCGTCCAGCCAAGTTCTCACTGGATGTGTTCTCAGAGGCTATCTTTCCCCAGAGAGCGATGCAGTAGGAGAATCTCTGCTCACAGAACTCCAGCCACAGCCCATTTCTAACCCAGGCTGACCTGGAACTCACTATGTAGTCTCAGGGTGGCCTTGAACTCACGAGATCATCCTACCTCTGCCTCCCCAGTGCTGGGCTTAAAGGCGTGTGCCACCACACCCAGCTGCAGTCATTCTTTATGAAACAAAATCAAAGTAGGAAAGGAAAGAGCCAGTTAGATTTAATAGCCCTTTACATATATTACCATGATAGGATAAGCTTCTTGACTATGTTTCATGACTGCATACCTATTACTTTGATAGTATATTGGACTCCATTTTATTCCATTGTTTTATTCATTGATGGGGACTGCATTAAATGTGTAGATTGCTTTTGGTAAGATTGACATTTTCACAATATTGATTGTTTCAATCCAAGAACATGGGATGTCTTTCCATTTCCTAGTATCTTCTGCAATTCTCGCTTGAGTGTTTTAAAGTTCTCATTGTAGAGATCCTTCACTTCCTTGGTTAGATTTATTCCAAGGTACTTCTTTATTTTTATTTATTTATTTTGGTTTTCCGAGGTAGGGTCTCACTCTAGCCCAGGCTGAGCTGGAATTCACTATGGAGTCTCAGAGGGGCCTCAAACTCATGGCAATCCTCCTACCTCTGCCTCCCGAGTGCTGGGATTAAAGGCATGCGCCACCATGCTCAGCTTCCAAGGAACTTAAAAAAAATTTTTTTTGTTTATTTTATTTATTTGAGAGTGACAGACAGAGAGAGAAAGAGGCAGATAGAGAGAAACAGAGAAAGAATGGGCACTCCAGGGCCTCCAGCCACTGCAAATGAACTCCAGACGTGTGCGCCCCCTTGTGCATCTGGCTAACGTGGGTCCTGGGGAATTGAGCCTCGAACCGGGGGTCCTTAGGCTTTACAGGCAAGTGCTTAACCGCTAAACCATCTCTCCAGCCCTCCAAGGTACTTTAAAAAAAAAAAAATTTTTTTTTTTTTTTTTTGGTTTTTCAAGGTAGGGTTTCACTCTAGTCCAGGCTGACCTGGAATTCACTGTATAGTCTCAAGGTGCTTCAAACTCACGGTGATACTCCTACCTCTGCCTCCCAAGTGCTGGGATTAAAAGCGTGTGCCAACATGCCCGGCTTATTTTATTTATTTTTGAGGCAATTGTGAATCAGTGAGATTCCCTGATTTTTACCCTCCACATGTTTGTTGTAAGTAGGAAAGCTACTGATTTCTATGTGTTTATATTATATCCTGCTACATTACTAAAAGTGTTTATTACTTCTAATAGTTTGCTGGTAGAGTCTTTAAGGACCTTTATGTATAGAATCATGTCATCTGCAAATAAGGATAATTTTTTCATTTATTTTACTTTATTTATTTAAAAATTTTGTTGCTGTTGTTCATTTTATTTATTTATTTGAGAGTGACAGAGAAAGAGACAGAGAGAGAGAGAATGGGCACGCCAGGGCCTCCAGCCACTGTAAACGAACTCCAGACGCGTGCACCATCTTGTGCATCTGGCTAATGTGGGTCCTGGGAAATCAAGCCTCAAACGGGGTTCCTTAGGCTTCACAGGCAAGTGCTTAACTGCTAAACCATCTCTCCAGCCCTCATTATTTTTTTTTATTAACAATTTCCATGATTGTAAACAATATCCCATGGTAATGCCCTCCCCAACCCCACTTTCCCCTTTAGAACTCCATTCTCCATCATATCCCCTCCCCACCTCAATCAGTCTCTCTTTTATTTTAATGTCATCATCTTTTCCTTCTATTAGGATAGCTTTATGTAGGTAGTGTCAGGCACTGTGAGGTCATGGATATCCAGGCAATTTTGTGCTGGAGGAGCACATTTTAAGGAGTCCCACCCTTCATTTGGCTCTTACATTCTTCCCACCACCTCTTCCACATTAGACCCTGAGCCTTGGAAGGTATGATAGAGATATTGCAGTACTGAGCACTCCTGACACTTCTCCCCAGCACCATGATGCCTTCTGAGTCATCCCAAGGTCACTGCCATGTGAAGAAAGAAGATTCTCTACCAAAAGTGAGAGTAGCATTAATATATGGGCGTGAACAATAAGAGAAGTGCTTACTGGGCAGTTTGATGAGTGTAGTATATACATTTAGCCAGACAGCAGCTGACGTTATACCCCCAGGGCTCATGACTACCCCTGTTTTAAGTTGTCAGTATCAGGGATATATTCCCTCCCATGGAACGGGCCTCCAGTCCAATTAGAGGGCAGTTTCCACCATGACAGACATGCCACTATTGCACCCGTTGGCTCATTTGGCCTGGCTGGCCAAATATAAGGCTTACAGTGTCCACTGTTGAGTATCTTCACTGGTGATTTCTCTGTCCACCAGAGCTGAAAGCATTCTCCGGAGGCTCACTGGCCTGACAGCTGGGGGATGGGAGAGTGCCTGGCGTTGTACTGGAACTGCTCAGCTGTATCCCTTTCCACAGCTCCTTAGCTGAGCTCCGCTGTCTCCCCTTCAGGGTTGATGAGGGTGGAAAACCCCTTGTTTGGTCTCTGCTCCTGCAGCTGGGCACCGGGTCAGGTGGGCGCGCAGCTCTGCGTGTGCCGCAAGCAGGATTCTGGCTGGTCTCCTCCTTTCTGCTAGATTTTGGTCTTTCCTGCTTTTCCGCTGTGGCCGATAAAAAGCTGTACACCTTCACTTTTGGAAGAAAAGTGTATTTTGCTATGGTTTTGCTTAGATCCCTCCCTAAGCCAGTTTGATGTGACTCCTATACAGCCATCTTACCTGAAAGTCCTTTTTTTTGGTTTTGCAAGACAAGGTCTCACTCTATCTAGCCCAGTCTGACCTGGAATTCACTGTAGTCCCAGGCTGGCCTTGAACTCACTGTGCTCCTCCTATCTTGGCCTCACTAATGTTGGGATTAAAGGTGTGTGCCACCACACCTAGCACTTCTTGGCTTTTCAAGCCTGAATTTGTCACACTGATGATCTCTGGTATGCCCTTTCCCCATTTCCATCAACCACAGCCCACTCATTAGCCAAGGTCTGGTCCCTGCAGCCTGAAATTGCTCCTCTGATGCTCTGTCCAGACCCTGTCATGCACCGTAACGCAGGCTCTGCAAATGCTCCTCAATACTAGGCAAATGAAATGGATCAGACTGTTTCTGGGAGTCAGGCAGATTTCTGGATCAGCGGCTTGATGACTCTATAACCTTGGATAGGTTGCTTGGCCTCACTGAGCTTGCTTGTAAAACTGAGCAGCAAATAAAGTAGGATAATTATGAAACTTAAATGGGATAATGTTCATTAGGCCATTAGCATGGTGCCTTATACACATTAAACTCCCAACATTGTCCATTTTCTTCCATACCCATTCATAACATCTCAGATAAGCCCTTGACCAGCTCAATATACAAAGGCAGATTTTTTTTTTTTGGCTTAATTATTTATTTATTGTGGCTTTTCAAGGTAGGGTCTTGCTCTAGCCCAGGCTGACCTGGAATTCACTATGTAGTCTCAGGGTGTCCTTGAACTCATGGTGATCCTCCTACCTCTGCCTCCCAAGTGGGAATACAGGTGTGTGCCACTACGCCCAAACTTTTTTTTTTTTTTAGGTTTAAGGTAGGGTCTCACTCTAGCTCAGGCTGACCTGGAATTCACTCTGTACTCTCAGGCTGGCTTCAAACTCACATCTATTCTCCAGGACTCATGTAAACCAGGTGCACAAGGTGGTGCAAGTGTCTGGAGTGAGTTAGTTTGCAGTGGCTTTGAGGTGCTGGTATGCCCATTTTCTCCTCTCTCTCTCTCTCTCTCTCTCTCTCTCTCTCTGCCTCTTTCTTTCTCTGTCTCTCAAATAAATAAACAAACTTTTTTTTGAAAAGGAAATTTATGCCCTGTATTTAGGCTGATAAAAAGAGGGCAGATAATTCTTCCTGTTTCTGTTGATTCTCAATTACCTTTAGCTCAAAATACTCGGCATGCAGCAGTGGTAAATGTTGGAGTGTCACATCCTCTCTAAGACCTTTCTCTTCAGTAGCCAGGGCCAAAATTCTAGCATGCCCACAGTAGTAAAGCCTCCTTTTCCAGCTAGAAGCAACTTCTTCTAGGCTCGGAGTGTAGCTCAGCGATAGAGGACACTTGTCTAGAAGGTGTGAGGCCCTGGATTTGTCTTGGCACTGCAAAATCAAATTAACAGATAACAGAAAATAAACAAACAAAAAGAAATTGTCTCCAAATTCAGGTACAGTGGCACATGTCTTTAATCCTAGCATTTGGGAGGCAGGGGTAGAGGGTTGCTGTGAGTTGAAGGTCAGCCTGAGACTACAGAGTGAGTGCTGGGTCAGCCTGGGCTAGAGTGAGGCCCTACCTTGAAAAAACAACTTTGTCTCCACTTAGATCTACCCCCAGGGTGGTTTTGGGGCTCTGGGAAGTCACAGCATCTGTGTTGCCTCATTCCTATGGGACATCCAAAAGAGAAATCACGAAGATATTTCCAGGTTTGGGAGGAAGCCACAGTCACTGCAAAGACAGACCTTGGATGATTGTAAAGATCCATCTTTGAAGCCGGGCGTGGTGGCGCACGCCTTTAATCCCAGCACTCGGGAGGCAGAGGTAGGAGGATCGCCGTGAGTTCTAGGCCACTCTGAGACTACATAGTGAATTCCAGGTCAGCCTGAGCCAGAGACCCTGCCTCGAAAAACCAAAAAAAAAAAAAAAAAAAAAAAAGATCCATCTTTGGTATGGGCGGGGGGGGGGGGCGGTGGAGACTACCATGGTTTATTGTCTATAATTATGCAAGTTGTCAATAAAAAAATGGAAGCATCCTCACACTCTGGAGGGCTTCTGCTGAGCCTCTCTGCCTTGTCTGACAACTGTCCTCCATGAAGAGGTGCGGGATCTTGTATATATATTTTTTGTTTTTTATTGACAACTTCCATAATTGTAAATAATATCCCATGGTAATTCCCTCCCACCCCCAACTTTCCCCTTTGAAATCCCACTCTCCATCATATCCCCTCCCACTTTCAATCAGTCCTCTTTTATTTTTTTTATTTTTTTAAAATTTTTATTTATTTATTTGAGAGCGACAGACACAGAGAAAGACAGATAGAGGGAGAGAGAGAGAATGGGCGCGCCAGGGCTTCCAGCCTCTGCAAACAAACTCCAGACGCGTGCGCCCCCTTGTGCATCTGGCTAATGTGGGACCTGGGGAACCGAGCCTCGAACCGGGGTCCTTAGGCTTCACAGGCAAGCGCTTAACCGCTAAGCCATCTCTCCAGCCCTCCTCTTTTATTTTGATGTCATCTTTGCCTCCTATTAGAACAGTATTGTGTAGGTAGTGTCAGGCACTGTGAGGTCATGGGTATCCAGACTATTTTGTGTCTGGTCCAAGCATGTTGTAAGGAGTCTTATCCTTCTTTTGGCTCTTACGTTCTTTCCATCACCTGTTCCGCAATGGACCCTGAGCCACGGAAGGCGTGATTGAGATATTGCAGTGCTGAGCACTCCTCTGTCACTTCTTCCTAGTACCATGATGCCTTCTGAGTCATCCCAAGGTCACTGCCATCTGAAAAGAGAAGGTTGTCTACTAAAAGTGAGAGTAGCATTAATATATAGGTATGAACATTAAGAAAAGTGCTTACTGGGTAGTTTGATAAGCATAGTATATACATTTAGCCAGACAGCAGCAGACGTTACACCCCTAGGGCTCATGACTACCCCTGTTTTAAGTTTTCAGTATCAGGGATGTATTCCGTCCCATGGAGCGGGCCTCCAGTCAAATTAGAGAGTACTTGGTTTCCCCCATAACAGCCATGCCACTATTGCACCCATTGGCTCATTTGGCTTGGCTGACCAAACTTCAGACTTGCAGTGTCCACTGTTGAGTATCTTCACTGGTGATTTCTCTCTCTCCCACTGAGGTGCATGCAGTGTGGCTTTTTCTAGCTTTTGTCAGCTGGTCTACATGGAGGAGGTTATCAGCTCATTTCTGGCAGGATTTCTCAGTGGCCTTACAGCCCAACTATGTGGAGTCTTCAGCAATAGGGTCTTACCATCTATTCCTGATGGGAAACCTAGGGCATTGGCAATGGCCTACAATGTTTTGGGGGCATCAGGGACCTCCCTGGTTGACAACTCACTGGTAGGTGTTCCATCCCTGGCACTGAAAAATTTCTAGTAACAATCTATGGTTCCTGTGTGTTCCATTGTCCAAAAAAGTAGGTTTCGGGCTGGAGAGATGGCTTAGTGGTTAATGCTTGCCTGTGAAGCCTAAGGACCCCAGTTCGAGGCTCAATTCCCCAGGACCCACGTTAGCCAGATGCACAAGGGGGCGCACATGTCTGGAGTTTGTTTGCAGTGGCTAGAGGCCCTGGCGTGCCCATTCTTTCTCTCTCTGTCACTGTCTAAATAAATAAAAATTAAAAATAAAGTAGGTTTCCATATGAATTCCTTATGTCCTCTTAGATTTTCATTAGCCCTCCCTCTACCTTTCCTTTACTCACTCTCTTCCTCTGATCTCAACTTAGGCCTTTTCACCCCCATTAATCTGTTCTACTTTTTTTTTGTTTGTTTGTTTTTTGAGGTAGTTTTTCACTCTAGTCCTGGCTGACCTGGAATTCACTATATAGTCTCAGGGTGACCTTGAACTCACAGCTATCCTCTTACCTCTGCCTCCTGAGCCCTGGGATTAAAGGTGTGTGCCACCATGCCTGGCTTTTTTTTTCTTCATTTTTTTTTTTTATTACTAACAACTTCCAGAATTATAAAAAAATCACATTTTTTTTAAAGATAGAGTTTCAGAGCTGGAAAGATGGTTTAGTGTTAAGGCACTTGTCTTTAAACCCTAACAACCTGAGCTCAATTTCCCAATGCCCACATAAAGCCAGATGCACAAGACGGTACATGCACCTGGAGTCCATTTGCAGCAGTTGGAGGCTCTAGCACACCCATTCTCTATGTCTGTCTCTCTTCTCTCTATCTCTCTATTGGTGAATAGGTATTATTTTTAAATTTTTTTGTTTTATGTTTATTTGAAGGTGACAGATAGAGAAAGAGGCAGAGAGAGAGAGAGAGAGAGAGAATGGGCACGCCAGGGCCTCCAGCCACTACAAACAAACTCCAGACGCGTGCGCCCCCTTGTGCATCTGGCTAACGCGGGTCCTGGGGAACCGAGCCTCAAACCAGGGTCCTTAGGCTTCACAGGCAAGCGCTTAACCGCTAAGCCATCTCTCTCCAGCCCAAGATAAAGATATTTTTTAAAGTGAGAGAAATAGGGCTGGAGAGATGGCTTAGAGGTTAAGGTGCTTGGATGCAAAGCCAAAGGACGCTGGTTCATTTCCCCGGTACTCACATAAAGCCAGATGCACGAGGTGGTGCGTACATCTGGAGTCATTTGCAGTAGTTAGAGACCCTGGCATGCCCATTCTCTCTCTCTCTGCCTCTGTGTCTCCCTCTCAAATAACTAACTTAATTGAGAGAGCGCGCGCAGGCATGGTGGTGAGGTGGTGGGAGTTTGGGGCCGCCTTGAGACTATATTGTGAATGCCAGGTCAGCCTGGGCTAAAGTGAGACCCGTGAAAAACAAACAGAAACAGATGGAGAGGGAGAGAGCAGGGGAGAGAGAGAAAGGGTTTCATGTAGCCCAGGCTATCTTCAAGCTTGCCTTGAACTCATGATGTTCTTGGCTCCACCTCCCCAGTGGCTGAATTAGAGGCATGTGCCACCACATCTAGTTCTACAGGATCTGATATTTACTTTAGTCATATTTGTCTCTATGTTCTTTACAAGCTAGAAGGTGTGGTATGGACCCTTGTCCAGACAAGCCAACCTAGAACCTGAGCCCAGTCAGACGTCCTCTCCATGAATTTCCAATGAAACGAGGACAGGAGATCCAGTAGCTGCAGTCACAGGGCCTGGAAGGTCATGCAGAGGAGGTCTAGAGAGAGAATTTGGGGGAGAACTCAAGACGTCGGAGCTTCAAGAGATGGTGCGCCAGCCTCTGGTTCCTGACTCACCATCAGACCTAAGACTTGGTTGAACTTTCTGGAACGGGGTTGCATCATGGTGGGCCTCCTTATATTAGTAATTTTACCATATGTTAAATTTTTATTTATTTGTGTCGGGTATGATGGCAAATGCCTTTAATTCCAGTCATCTGGAGGCTGAGGTAGTGGGATTGCCATGAGTTTGAGGCCAAATTCATCAGAGAAACAAGACCCAGAGGATACTCTAAAACAGTTTCTATTGTGCAAGGGAGACAGCATGACCTTGAGTCTTCTCCCTGTCTATGCAGCTGCACCCTGCTTGTGTGTTATCTGGTTAGTGCAGCCACTAGCAAACTCCCCTGAACTTCTGTAATTTCCACATGTAGGGCCCAGTCAAGTAGCCCAGTTAACCCATCAATAGTGTAAAGAATTCAACATGAGCCAGGCATGATGATGCACACCTTTAATCAAGAGGCAGAGGTAGAAGGACCACGGAGAGTTCAAGGCTACCCTCAGACTACATGGTGAATTCCAGGTCATCCTGGACTACAGCGAGACCCTACCTCAGAAAAAAAGAGAAAAAATAATTCAAGATGACATCAAACTGCCTGCCATACTATCTATAAAAACCCTTGGATGGGGCTGGAGAGATGGCTTAACAGTTAAGGCACTTGCATGCAAAGCCAAAGGATCCAGGTTCAATTTCCCAGGACCCACATAAGCCAGATGCACAAGGGGGTGCATGTGTCTGGAGTTCAATTGCAGTGACTGGAGGTCCTGGCACACCCATTCTCTCTCTCCCTTTCTCTGACTCTTTCTCTTTCTCAAATAAAAAAAAATAATTTTGAAAAATTAAAAAAAGAATCCTGGAATAGCAGAACTAGATTCTCAGGCTTTGAAAACTATTCCCCTGAGTCCCTACTGACATGAATAAATTTCTGATTCTCCACTCTATCTATGGTGTTGGCTCTGTGTGACTCAGTTTCCCATAATACAGTGGACCTTACTTTGAAAAAAAATTAAATTATTTATTTATTTGCACATGTGTGTGTGTTAATGTGTGTGTTCCCATGAATACACAAGTATACTAGGGTCTTTTGCTGCTACTAATGAATGTGAGTAACATCACCACTTTTTGTGTCTGGCTTTACTTCAGTGGCTGGGCTTCGTGAGCAATCACTTTTAACTGCTGAGCCATCTTCCCAGAATTTTAGTAATTCTGTTACTTGTAACCAAAAAGACAGTTGGCTAAGATGGACTTTCTCAACTTTATGACTGTTGAAGGTCCCTCAAAGAATATGCTACATCCCCAGGGCTCTGGCTTCCATCCTGGAGATTGCATCTTTTTGGGAGACAGCAGGAATTTTTTGTTTGTTTGTTTGATTTTGTTTTGTTTATTTTTCAAGGTAGGGCTTCACCCTAGCCCAGGCTGACTTAGAATTCACTGTGTAATCTCAGGGTGGCCTCAAACTCACAGCGATCCCCCTACCTCTGCCTCCCAAGTGCTGAGATTAGAGGCCTGTGCCACCATGCCAAGCTTCTTTTAAAATATTTATTTGCAAGCAGAGAGAGACAGAGAGAACAGGTATAGCAGGTCCCCTAGCCGCTGCCAAGTCCAGACACATGCCCCACATTGTGCATCTGGCTTTATGTGGGTACTGGGGAATTGAACCTGGATCCTTTGGCTTTTCAGGCAAGTGTCTTAACTGCTAAGCCATCTCTCCAGCCTCCCCCTCCTCTATTTTTTGGGGGGAGCAGTGTCTCACTCTAGTGCATGCTGACCTGGAACTCATTCTGCAACCCAGGTTGGCCTTGAATTTTTTTTAATTTTTTAGTTTAGTTTTTGAAGGTGGGGTCTCACTCTAGCCCAGGCTGACCTGGAATTCACTATGTCATGTCAGGGTGGCCTTGAACTCATGGCAATCCTCCTACATCTGCCTCCCAAGTGCTGGGATTAAAGGTGTGTACCACCACGCCCAGCTCTTTTTTTAAAATATTTTTTGTTTTATTTATTTATTTGACAGAGGGAAAGAAAGAGAGAATGGGCGTGCAAGGGCCTCCAGCCACTGCAAAGGAACTCCAGACACATGCACCCCCTTGTGCATCTGGCCAATGTGGGTCCTGGGGAATAGAACCTGGATCCTTTGGCTTTGCAGGCAAATACCTTAACAGCTAAGCCATCCCTCCAGCCTTATTTATTTATTTGAGAGAGACAGACAGAGAGAGAAAGAAGCAGAGAGAGAGAGGGCACACCGAGGCCTCCAGCCAGTGCAAACAAACTCCAGATACATGCGCCACCTTGTCCATCTGGCTTACATGGGTCCTGGGGACTCAAGCCTCGAACCCAGTTCTTAGGCTTCACAGGCAAGCACTTAACCACTAAGCCATCTCTCCAACTCACTTTTTTTTTTTAATACGTATGTGTGTCCATGTCTATGAGTACAGATGTACACATGCCACTCCACAAGCCTAGAGGTCAGAAAACATCCTTCGCTGTCAGTTTTCCCCTCCCACCTGTTTGAGGCAGGGCTGCTTGTTCAACACTGGTCCCTGCATGCCCCAGGCTAGCTGTTTGGTGAGTTTGCAGGGATTCCCTCTCTCCGCCTCCTCTTATCACAGTTGCACTGGGATAGCCAGTGAGCCACTGCAAGCTACTGTACATGGGTCCTGGGCTTCAAACACATGTCCTCCTCACGCTTGCACAGCAAGCACGTTATCCACTGAGCTACCTCCCCTGCTCTGGAGTTCAGATCTTGAGTAACAAGTCTCCTTGCTTTCCACAGGCAGAAGTCCCAGGGCAGCCCCGCCCAGGATTCAGAACACAACTGGACAGGGAGTCAACACCATCAACTTAACTACTGTTCCAGGACACAGAGTAGAGTACATGGTGCCTCTAAAAGAAGTAATGTCAGGGCTGGAGAGATGGCTTAGCAGTTAAGCGCTTGCCTGTGAAGCCTAAGGACCCCAGTTCGAGGCTCGATTCCCTAGGCCCACGTTAGCCAGATGCACAAGGGCGTGCATGCATCTGGAATTCGTCTTTAGTGGCTGGAAGCCCTGGCACACCCATTCTCTCTTTCTCTCTGCCTTTTTCTCTGTCTGTTGCTCTCAAATAAATAAATAAAAATAAACCAAAAAAAATTTTTTTAAAGAAGTAATGACACCAATAGCTGCTGATCATTCAGTGCTTATCCTGGGTGAGGCATGACACAAAGTGTTACAAGCAGTTCCAGCCCTCAGAACAACTGAGCTGGTTTTACACACTTTTATTGACTAGATTAAATATACTTAGAGTGCCAGACAGAAGGTTTAGTGGTTAAGGCACTTGCCTACAAAGCCTAAGGACCCACGTTTGATTACCCAGTACCCATGTAAACCCAGATGTAGTAGGTGTCACATGTGTCTGGAGTTTGTTTGCAGTGGCTAGAGGCTCGGACATGTCCATCCTCTCTCTCAGATAAGTAAATAAAATATTTAACAATTTACACACACACACAGAAAGAGAGCTAGAGTGATGGCTCAGCAGTTAAGACACTTACCTGCAAAGCCTAATGACCCAAGTTCGATTCTCCAGGACTCACATAAAGCCAGATGTACAAGGGTGGCACATGCATCTGGGGTTTGTTGGCAGCAGCTGGAGGCCCTGGTATACCTATTCTCCCCCCCCCCCCATTCTCTCTTTCTGTACCTGTCTTTCTCTGCTTGAAAATAAATAAATAAAAATAAAAAATATGAGCTGGAGGGATGGCTTAGTGGTTAAGGCACTTGTATACAAAGCCAAAGGATCCTAGTTCAACTCCCCAGGACACATGAAAGCCAGATGCACAAGGTGGTGCATGCGTCTGGAGTTAGTTTGCAGTGGCTGGATGCTTTGGTGTGCCCATTTCTCTCTCTTTCTCATTCTCGCTCTTGCTCTCAAATTAAAAAATATATATATTTGAAAAACAAAATATTAGGGCTGGAGAAATGGCTTAGTGGTTAAGGTAGATGCCTGCAAAGCCTAAGGACCTGGGTTTGATTCCCCGGGTCCCATGTAAGCCAGATGCACAAGGTGACGCATGCATCTGGGGTTCGTTTGCAGTGGCTGAAGGCCCTGGTGCATCCATCCTCTATCTCTCTCCCTCTGTCTCAAATAAATAAATAAAATGGTTTTTAAAAAGTAAAATAAAATATTAAAAATAAGTAAAAATTAAGCATATATACATGGAAAGCAAAATAAGCATACATACCATGTGCTTATGATCTCATATAGAAATAGGAAGCTGCAGTGCTTGTCTAGAGTGTATATGGTCCTGGGTTTGACTCCTAGTAATAAAAAAAAAAAAAGCTAAAAAATTGCCAACCCAGGGCTGCAGAGATGGCTTACCAGCTAAAGGTACTTATTGCAAAGTCTGCCTGTATGAACTCAGTTCCCCAGCACTCACATAAAGCCAGATGTACAAAACAGAGCATGCATCTAGAGTTTGTTTGCAGTGGCCAGAGACCCTAGCATACCCATTTTCTCTTTCTCCTTTATCTCTGCCTCAAATAAGTAAATAAAATATTTAGAAAGAAATTTGTAGGCCGAGTGTGATGGCACACACCTCTAATCACAGCACGTAGGAGGCAGAGGTAGGAGGCTGTCAGTGAGTTCGAGGCCACCCTGAGACTACCTAGTGAACTCCAGGTCAGCCTGGGCTAGAGTGAGACACTACTTTGAAGAAAAAAAAAAAAAAGAAAAGAAAAGAAAAGAAAAGAAAAAGAAGATTGCAAACCTAACCTATTAAAGTTAAGATAAATATTTGACATGATCAAGTGATCTTTGTGATAAAATTAAGTTGTTTACACTGGTATTTGTTAAAACCAAAGCAAAATAAAATAATACAACCCTCTAAATTATGTATTTATGTTTAAATTATTATATATTTATTTCTTTGAAAGAGAAAGAAAGAGCAGATAGATAGGTGGATAGATAGATGATTAGATAGGTAGGTAGATGGGTAGGTAGATAGATAGATAGATAGATAGATAGATAGATAGATAGATAGATAGATAGATAGATATGGGTACACCAGGTCCTGTAGGCACTGCAAATGCATGGGACACCTTGTGCATCTGGCTTTACATGGGCACTGGGGGAATTGAACCTGGATCTTTAGGGTTTTTTAGGCAAGCACCTTTACTGCTGAGCCATTCTCCAAACTTTTCTTTTTTTTTTTTCTAAGATAAGGTCTCACCATAGCCCAGGCTGACCTGGAACTCACTCTGTAGCTCCTTGAACTCATGGATAGCCTCATACCTCTGCCTCCCCATACCTCTGCCTCCCAAATGCTGGGATTAAAGGTGTGTGCCATCACTTCCAGCTTAAATTATGTATTTCTTGCCTTTTTCTTTTTTCTTTTTTTTTTTTTTCCTTTATTCTGAGGTAGGGTTTCACTCTAGTCCAGGCTAACCTGGAATTTACTATGTAGCCTCAGGGTGGCCTCGAACTCACTGCTCACCATGATCCTCCTACCTCTGCTTCCCAAATGCTGGGATTAGAGGCGTGCACCATCACGCCTGGCTCTTACCTTTTTCTTTTTCTTTTTTTTTTTTTTTTTGAGGTAGGGTTTCGCTCTAGCCCAGGCTGACCTGGAATTTACTATGTAGTCCCAGGCTGGCCTTGAACTCACAGGGATCCTCCCACCTCTGCCTCCCAAGTGCTGGGATTAAAGACGTGTGCCATCACACCCACCTATATTTTCTTTATGTATATATATAAATCTATTTATTTGAGAGAGAAAGAGGTAGAGAGTGAGAGAATGGGCACACCAGGGCCTCTAGCCACTGTAAACAAACTCCAGATGCATGCACCCCCTTATGCATCGGGCTTACGTGGGTCCTGGAGAATCAAACCAGGATCCTTTGGCTTTGCAGGCAAATGTCTTAACCACTAAGCCATCTCTCCAGCCCGCACCTGTGAAAGTGTGTATGATGTGTGTGTGTGTGTATGAGTGCAGGTACACACCTGTAGAGCTCAGAAGACAACCCCAGGTGCCAGCTCTCGCCTTGCACCTTGTTTGAGACAGGGTCTTTTGTTTGCCCCTGCAGATGTAGATGGCCTCTGAGTTTCTGCAGGAAGCTACTGTCTCAGCCTCCACGATACCACAGGCACCCTGGGGTTAAAGACCCGGGCTGCTACATACAGCTTTATTTGGACTCTGGATATCTGAACTGAATTTGCCGCACTTGAACAGAAAGTGCTTTACCCACTGAACTTCCTCTTCAGCCCCTAAATTATGTGTTTAAGATATATTTTATTTATTTATTTATTTATGAGCAAGAGAATAGGCACACCAGGACCTCTAGCCATTGCAAAGGAACCCCAGATGCATGAGCATCTGGCTTACATGGGCACTGGGAAATCAAACCTGGGTTCTTAGGCTTCACAGGCAAGTGCCTTAACCACTAAGCCATCTTTCCAGCCCCAAATTATGTATTTTATTGTATGGATAAGGAAACCATGGCTCAGAGATGTGAACAATGTTCCCAATGTCAAGTAATTAAATGTTAAGAAACCAATCAATTCAAAGCAACCCTGAGACTACAGTGAATTCCAGGTCAGCTTGTGCTAGAGTGAGACCCCATCTCAAAAAAAAACCAAAAAAACACAAAAAACAACTCCAGGTACGGTGGTGCTTGCCTTTAATCCCAGCATTTGGAGCATTTAGGAGGTGGAGGTAGGAGGATTGCTGTGAGTTTGAGGCCACCCTGAGACTCCATAGTGAATTCCAGATCAGCCTAGGCTAGACTGAGACCCTACCTTGAAAAACAAACAAAAAAAAAAAAAAAGGAAAGGAAAGGAAAGGAAGGAAGGAAGGAAGGAAGGAAGGAAGGAAGGAAGGAAGGAAGGAAGAAAAAAAAATCAATCAAGATAACTACAGAGACCTCCAAGTACCAAAACTTAAGCTCCAGTTGCCAGAATCCTGGGCTGTCCTTTCATTTAAATGGTAGTTAATGTGTGGACAGAGACAAGTTTTGTCTCTTCTAAAAATACTCAGGGGGCTGGAGAGATGGCTTAGTGGTTAAGCACTTGCCTGTGAAGCCTACGGACCCCGGTTCGAGGCTCGGTTCCCCAGGTCCCACGTTAGCCAGATGCACAAGGGGGCGCACGCGTCTGGAGTTCGTTTGCAGAGGCTGGAAGCCCTGGCGCGCCCATTCTCTCTCTTCCTCTATCTGTCTTTCTCTCTATGTCTGTCGCTCTCAAATAAATAAATAAATAAAATACTCAGGGCCTGGAACAGTGAACTTGTTAACAGTTTGTTGAATGAAAGAGTGGTTAAATGTGTGAACTTGGAGAGTTTTTCTTTCTTTCTTTTTTTTTTTTTTTTGAACTTCTGAAAACATTTTATTAGCACTCATTGTCCAAATCTTTGGGTGTATTAGACTCAAGGTCAAAATTTTTCATATTATTTGAAAAAACATTTGTTAAAATGATTGAAGAACATTTCGACACAATTGAATCAATACACAAATTAGAGTGTGTTACAGCAAACAGTAAAATACATATAAGATACCATAACCCTGAAGGTTCTTCTTTTGGTTTTTCAAGGTAGGGTTTCACTCTAGTCCAGCTGATCTGGAATACTATGTAGTCTCAGGGTGGTCTTGAACTCACTGAGATCCTCCTACCTCTGCTTCCCGAATGCTGGGATTAAAGGTATGCACCACCACTCCTGGCTCTGAAAATTATTTTCTTTATTGTTGTTTTTGTTATTGTTGTTGTTTGAGGTAGGGTCTTACTCTAGCTCAGGCTGACCTGGAATTCACTGTGTAGTCAGTCACAGGGTGGCCTCAAACTCATGGTGATCCTTCTACCTCTGTCTCCTGAGTCCTGGGATTAAAGGCATGTGCCACCATGCCTGGCTTGAAAATTCTTTTTTTGTTGTTGTTTTTGTTTTTGTTTTTTCAAGGTAGGGTCTCACTCTAGCCCAGGCTGGCCTAGAATTCACTATGTAGTCTCAAGTGGCCTCGATCTCAAGGCAACCCTCCTACCTCTGACTCCAAGTGCTGGGATTAAAGGTGTACCACCACGTCCGGCCTGATAATTCTTTATTTAAATCACTAAGTTATTTTAAATGGGTAAACAACATAGGAAAATAAAATTCTTTCAAGATTCATCACTTTTAAGAAAATATAAAATGGCATGGATTATAATAGATTAGAAACAGGGAATTAATCATCATCTGTCATTAATGGGAAGATTTGCATGTATTCAAAATAGTCATAATTTAAAGTCAGATAAAACATCAAACAAGAGGAACATTTCTTTCAGTCTCTTTAGAGGCGTCTTAAGTCCCTCTTGCATTGGGCACGTCCTGGCTCGCACCTTTGCATTTCCTGGCCTTGCTGTTCCTCTGCTACAGTCTTCAGAGCCACGGTAAGCACACAGATAGTACAGCAAGTTAAAGCCACAGGCTTTGCGGCTCCACAGGCCCCTTTTCCTGTAAGGCTGGTACTTGGCTGGGGATTGGCACCTTGGGCAAGGTTTTAAGGCTTCATCAGTAAACAGAATTCTGGCAACCCTAACAAACAGTTCCTGCTTACTGCCCAAGTAGGTAACAGAAGAGCAAGCCCAGATGTCAGAATTTCTCCCCAATCCCCAAAACATTACAGGCCATTGCCAAGGCTCTTGGTTTCCCATCAGGAATAGATGGCAGGACCCTACTGCTGAAGACTGAGCTGATAGCCTTCTCCATGTAGACCAGCTAGCTGACAGAAAGCTGGAAGGAGCCATTCTGCATGCAGTTCAATGGAAGAAAGAGAAATCACCAGTCAAGATACTCAACAGTGGACACTGCAAGTCTTAAATTTTGCCAGCCAGACCAAATGAGCCAACGGGCGCAACAGTGGCACATCTGTCATGGTGGATACGAACTGCCCTCTAATTGGACTGGAGGCCCACTCCATGGGAGGGAATACATCCCTGATACTGAAAACTTAAAACAGGGTAGTCATGAGCCCTAGAGGTATAATGTCTGCTGCTGTCTGGCTCAATGTATATACTATGTTCATCAAACTGCCCAGTAAGCACTTCTCTTAATGTTCATACCCATATATTAATGCTACTCTCACTTTTGGTAGAGAATCTTCTCTTTTCAGATGGCAGTGACCTTGGGATGACTCAGAAGGCATCATGGTGGTAGAAAGAAGTGACTGGAGTGCACAGCACTGAAATATTTCTATCACACCTTCCAAGGCTCAGTGTCCATTGCGGAAGAGGCGGTGGAAAGAATGCAAGAGCCAAAGGAAGGGTAGGACTCCTTACAACGTGCTCCCCCCAGACACAGAATGGCCTGGATATCCATGACCTCACAGTGCCTGACACTACCTACACAAGACCATCATAAAAGGAGGAAAAGATCATGACATCAAAATAAAAGGGAGACTGACTGAGAGGGGGAGGGGATATGATGGAGAGTGGAGTTTCAAAGGGTAAAGTGGGGGAAGGGAAGGCATTACCATGGGATATTATTTATAATCATGGAAGATGTCAATAATAAAAAATTTAAAGAGAAAAGAAAATATGAGTATATAAAAAAACGAATTTCTCCCCAAGGAGACAGGGCTGGACCTTGCTTTTCCTGACAAGTCGGTGCCCCAGCCTGTGCTTGCTCTGAGTGTAAGGCTGAGCGAATTGGGAGGTGGAGCCGGCTGGCAGCGTCCTGGACATTTAGCACAGCCCCCTCAGAATTTGCTGTCGGCTGTGAGACATAAAATTTCCTCCTCTGATTTGCTTTATTTATTTATTTTTTTTGTCTTGAGCAACAATTTCACGCCAACTTCTGCTGACTTTCCAAACACGGTTTAACCTCTCTGCAGTCAAGGACTGTAGAATCATAGCTAGACTATGCCTCGAATTTCTGTATTTTAACTCTGTTAAGATGTCCAGCTGCCGGGCGTGGTGGCGCACGCCTTTAATCCCAGCACTCGGGAGGCAGAGGTAGGAGGATTGCCATGAGTTCAAGGCCACCCTGAGATGACAGAGTTAATTCCAGGTCAGCCTGGATCAGAGTGAGACCCTACCTCGAAAAACCAAAAATTTAAAAAAATTTTAAAAAAAAGATGTCCAGCTGTTCTATACCCATCTTCTTGCCAATCAGTCCTACGAGAACACACTGCAGTATAGCCATTTTCCCCGCACCCCTTTCCTCTAAGAACTCGTGGGCAACCTTTTGCTGGAATTTTTTCCTTTCGCTTTGCATGAAGAGCTCATGCACTGCCTGCAAGGCTGGAATCCTTGACAAGTTCTCAAAGCTTACGGTCAAAACCTCACTCTTTGCATCACCCACTGCTCCGCCGACCCTCAGAGACACCCAAGGTGTCAGTGCTGGAGTGGAGGACCTGGGTTACAGTCAGGTTCCCATTGCTGGCAGAAAACACCAGACCAAGAGCAGCTTGTGGGGAAAAGGAAGGAGGGGGATTATTCTGGTTTACAGACTCAAAGGAAAGCTTCATGATGGCAGGGAAAACCAATGGCATGAGCAGAGGGTGGACATCACCTTCTGGTCAACAGCAACAGGAGAATATGCCAATCACTGGGAAGAAAAAGTTGGCTATAACACCCATAAGCCCGCCCCCAACAAGGCACTGCATCCAGGAGGCTTTAGTTCCTAAATCTCCATCAGCTGGGGACCAAGCATTCAGAACACCTAGGTTTACAGGGGACACCTGAGTCAAACCAACACAGCCTCCTTTTCCTCTTCTGTCTCTTACCATGAGCCATGCTCCCAAAGAGTGGACAGTCCTCTCGACCTTCCAAGATGCGTTGGCTTTTTTTTTATCGTATCCCCCACTCTGGGGGGGGGGCATCCCCTTGTGTTTTTGAAGTAGTTCTTAAAAAGAACCCTCCTGGTTGAGAGGGAATCTTCTGGCTTATCCCAGCTCAGTGAGCTTAAAGCCACTCTCTTCCAGTGTTGAAATGTTGCCTCTGACTTCGGAAGGAGGAGAAAGTGTTTGGTTTGCGTTAAAGTTAATGTTTGGGCTGGAGAGATGGCTTAGCAGTTAAGGCACTTGCCCTCGAAGCCTAAAGATGCATGTCTGACTCTCCAGATCCCACGTTAGCCAGACACACAAAGGTGAGGGAAGTGCAAGGTCACACATGCCCACTGAAGGGTTAACAGCCTTCCCTGAACACTAGAGAGAACTAAAGTTAATAACTAATCCCTAAGACCAGCAGGCAATAAAGAAACCTCAGAGGCATGTGGCCTTGACAGGTTTCTTTCTATCCTGATTGATAAGCTTCCCTTAGCTCAGACAACCTTGAGGGAACAGAAACCATCTGGCAGGATATCCTCCTAGACAATTTGCTTAAAAAGCTTATGCTGAATAAAGAGATAAATAACTATAGTTCCTTATCTACTTCCTTGGACCTGCAGCTGGTCCAGTCTGTTTTCCTTGGGATCTGGGAAGGTTGCTGCCCTTCCCTGTTTCTCTCAATAAACTGTCTGTCTGTAGAGGTCGAGTCTGGTGCTCTCTTTTGCTTTTCTCTTGCACTTTCCTTATACCCATTAGGTGGCAAAAGCATCTGGAGTTTGATTTCAGTGGCGGAGGCCCTGTGTGGTGGTTTGATTCAGGTGTCCCCCATAAACTTAGGTGTTCTGAATGCTAGGTTCCCAGCTGATGGATATTTGGGAATTAATGCCTCCTGGAGGGAGTGTATTGTTGGGGGTGGGCTTATGGGTATTAAAGCCAGTTTCCCCTTGCCAGTGTTTGGCACACCCTCCTGTTGCTGTGGTCCATCTTATGCTGGCCAGAGGGTGATGTCCCCCTTCTGCTTATGCCATCATTTTCCCCTGCCATCGTGAAGCTTCCCCTTGAGCCTGTAAGCCAAAATAAATCTCTTTTTCCCAGAAGCTACTCTTGTTGGGTGATTTCTACCAGCAATGTGAACCGGACTGCAACAGTAAAGTGGTACCGGGAGTGGGGTTGCTGCTAGACACCTGACTATGTGACTTTGGCCTCTTGGAGCTGATTTTCAAGAGGAAGGTGGGAGGATTTGAAACCTTGGCCTAAGAGATGCTTTGCAGTGCTGTAAGTAAAGCTTGATGGTCTATCCTGGTCAGAGCTGAAAGACCTGAAGGCAGTAAGAACTATGGACTGTGAAGTTTGGCTTATGAGGGTGAGAAAGAGCTTTTTCCTGGACTGGGCTAGTAGTTTGTGTGAGAAGCTTGCTCTTGTGCCCATGTCCTAAGAAGTTATGGAGGGTTGCTTTGCGTAGAAATGAACTGGTGTGTGCAGAGGGATATGGCACAGAAAGAAAAATCTTTGGGTGAACTATTGCCCGTTCAGCTGCAACTGAGAAATTACAACCTTTGAGACTGGGCTAGCTGACCTGTGCTGGGGCAACAAGAAGAATGTAGACTCTTCAGAAGGGGCCTGAGTGCTCAAGAAGTGTCCTGTTCTTCAAAGTCTGCTTTAATCCCCCCTGGATTAACAAATCGGCACCTACCTGGTATTGTGGAGTATAAAATGCTGGAAAGAGGGTCATTGAGTTTGCAACACGGTCTTGTGTTTTGGAAATGGCCATGGGTAGTGTGAAGCGGGTTTGCTGGTTGCCTGCATAGAGACCCCATGGGGCCATGAGGATGAACCGTGGCTTGCAGTGGAGACCCAGTGGAGATGCCGGGACCATGAGATGGCTGCCGAGGAGCTGCCAGCCCCAGTGAAGTTTCCCAGGACTGTGAGTAGCCTAGCTGGAGGGGCGGAATTGGAATGCCAGAGACTTGTTGCTGGTTAGAATTATCGGACTTGAAGATTTGTCACTGGCTAGAGTTGCTGGACTTGAAGCTACAGAGTTTGATGTTTGCCCTGGTTGTTTTAAATCTTGTATTGGTTAAATGTTTCTTTGCTTTGCCCAATGCTATCTTTTGCAGTGTGAATATTTATTCTGTGCCATTATGGGTTTTTTGAGGTTATATTTTGGTATTATGGCTCAGTTAAAAGATCTTGAACTATGGGGATGTATGAACATCATTGGGATTGATAAAAAACTATGGGGACTTTTAAAGTCAGACTGAATGCATTGTATTTTACATCATGTATGGATATCAGTTTATGGGGGCCAGGGGTGGAATGTGGTGGTTTGATTCAGGTGTCCCCCATAAACTTAGGTGTTCTGAATGCTAGGTTCCCAGCTGATGGATATTTGGGAATTAATGCCTCCTGGAGGGAGTGTATTGTTGGGGGTGGGCTTAAGGTCTTTATAGCCAGTTTCCCCATGCCAGTGTTTGGCACACCCTCCTGTTGCTGTGTTCCATCTTATGTTGGCCAGGGGGTGATGTCCACCCTCTGCTCATGCCATCGTTTTCCCCTGCCATCGTGAAGCTTCCCCTTGAGCCTGAAAGCCAAAATAAATCTCTTTTTCCCAGAAGCTACTCTTGTTGGGTGATTTCTACCAGCAATGCAAACCGGACTGCAACACCCTGACTTGCCCCTTCTCTCTCTCTCCCTCTCTCTCTCATAAATAAAATAAAGTTAATGTTTGCTACAGGATTACTTACTGGAGTCACAAATACGTTCTCATTTGTTCCATAGGCCATACCACTACCAACACAGTCCAGGAGTTCACCATGTGTATTTTCATCGTTAACACTTAAACTGCTACCACTGAAGTCATGTGCGACATAATCTTTAAAGCTATTGCCCTGCATAGGGGATATACTCAATTTAAATAAACTACAAACATCTTTGCAGTCACCAATTGTGGAAGTCTTGCTCTGAGAAAAATTTAGTCTTTTGTTTTGACTGTTGGAAGTCACTTCCTCTGTTTTTATAGTGCTACTTATTAACAGGTTAAAACTAGTTTGCCTTTGAAAACCTGAAGCACTGCTTGGACTATGTTTTTCTAAGTTAAGAACTTGGATAGCACCACTGTCCAGAGAACAGCTGTGTGACTCCAAATCCCCCTTAAGAACAGGGAAAGATAAATCCCACCTTCTGCGCAGTGAACAGTTTTTCTTCTGGTTTCAGGAGTGTCCCAAAGTTCTGGACTTTTATCCTTCTCCTTCCTAGGGGAGACTGATGAGTGGATAATGAAGATGTTGCATATTTACACAATGGAGTTCTATTCAGCAGTACAGAAAAATGACGTTATGAAATTTGCAGGAAAATGGACGGATCTGGAAAGTATTATACTTTGTGAGGTAACCCAGGTCCAGAAAGCCAGATGTCACATGTTCTCTCTTATATGTGGATCCTAGCTACAAGTAATTGGACTCCTATGTGAGTAGGAATAAAACTCAGTATCAGCGGCCAGTAAGCTAGAAAGGGGATATAAAGGGAATAGAAAGGGAGGGTGAGGGGACTTCATAGGACAGTATTGTTTATATATAAGTAAAAGAACAGATTAATGGGGGTGAAAAGGCCTAAGTGAGGTCAGGGAAAGAGACTGAGTAAAGGAAAGACGGAGGGAGGGCTAACCAAAATCTAAGAGGATATAAATAAATCATATGGAAATGTACTTTTTTGGACAATGGAACACTCAGGAGCCATAGATTGTTACTAGAAAAATTTTCAATGCCAGGGATGGGATACCTTCCAGGAACTTGTTGGCCAGGGAAGTCCCTGATGCTCCCAGAACATTACAGGTCATTGCCAAGGACCTTGGTTTCCCACCGGGAATACATGATAAGACCCTATTGCTAAAGATTGCACATAGTTGGGCTATAAGGTCACTGAGAAATTCTGCTGGAGCTGAGCTGAAAACCTCTACCATGTAGACCAGCAGACAGAAAGCTGGAAAAAACCATGCTGCATGCAGTTCAATGGGAGAGAGAGAAAAATCGCCAGTGAATTACTCAACAGTGGACACTGCAAGCCTTATATTTGGCCAGCCAGGCCAAATGAGCCAATGGGTACAATAGTGGCATGTCTGTTATGAGGGAAACCAATCACCCTCTAATTGGACTGGAGGCCTGCTCCATGAGAGGGAATACATCCCCGATACTGAAAACCTACAACAGAGGTAGTCACCTAGGTATGTAATGTCTGCTGGTGTCTGGCTAAATGTATATGCTATGCTCATCAAATAGCCCAGCAAGCACTTCTCTTAATGTTCATGCCCATATATTAATGTTATTGTGGTTAGAGAAGCTTCTCTTTTCAGATAGCAGTGATTTTGGGATGACTCAGAGGGCACCATGGTACTGAGAAGAAGTGACAGAGGAGTTCTCAGCACTGAAATATCTCTATCACACCTTCCAAGGCTCAGGGTCCCTTGCAAAAGAGATGGCAGAAAGAATGTAAGAGCAAAAGGAAGGGTAGGACTCCTTACGTGTTCCTCCAGACACAAAATGGCCTGGATATCCATGACCTCACAGTGCCTGACACTACCTACATAGGACCATCATAATAGGAGGCATGACATCAAAATAAAAGAGAAACTGACTGAGAGGGGGAGGGGATATGATGGAAAGTGGAGTTTCAAAGGGGAAATGGGGGGAGGGAGGTCATTACTATGGGATATTGTTTACAACTATGGAAGTTGTTAGCAAAAAATAAATAAAATTTAATTTAAAAAAAAGAAGATGTGGAACGAACTCTTTGAGGCCGGAGTGTTTGCCACTTTTCTCCCTACACCATGGCTGGCTTAACCTGGGTACCTACGCAACATCTCCAAACTCTCAGTTTAATCAGTAAATCTTGAATTCTTAGGTATGTCAAAGTTAGAGAGGCTTCCAAACAAGAAAATCTCTCACCTTGCCTTTAGAATTCATGCCAAAGTCATGCCTCTTAAAAAGAAAACAAGGCTTTTATTATTATTATTATTTGTTGTTGTTGTTTTGGTTTTCAAGGTGGGTTCTCACTCTAGCCCAGGGTGACCTGGAATTCACTATGTAGTCTTAGGATGGCCTCGAATTTATGGCGATCCTCCTACCTCTGTCTCCTGAGTGCTGGGATTAAAGGTGTGCGCCACCACGCCCCGTGGGGAGGGGGAGACTTTTAAGCACAATCAATGGCATCAAGCTGCAGCACAGTGAAGCTTTCGCAAGGTGAGGAGGACACGAAGCGCGTGCTTGGGGGAATCGTGCCTGACATTGGAAAAGGCCTGAGCCATTCTGAACTTTGGCCAGCCCTGCTGGGGACAGCACGACCCTGGAATGGCTTCCTTTCCTCCCATTGGCCTTCAAAGTCAGCGAACTCCCCAAGTTCTGGGCTGGTTCTGGACAGGCAGGGCAGCCTCTGCGCTGTCCTTGAGCCCAGGCTGCTGCTGACCGTCATCCCTCTTGGGCCCTTCTGTGGGCAGGTAGGCCTAGTTTTTCTTAAAACAACTTGGGAGCTGGAGAGATGGCTTAGCTTTTAAGCACTTGTCTGTGAAGCCTAAAGACCCTGGTTGAAGGCTCGATTCCTCAGGACCCACATAAGCCAGATATACCAGGTGGCACACATGCATCTGGAATTTGTTTGCAGTGGCCAAAGGCCCTAGTGTGCCCATTCTCTCCATCTCTGCCTCTTTCTCTGTCTGTCGCTCTCAAATAAATAAATAAAAATAAACAAAACTTAAAAAAAAGAAAACAATTTGGAGCTGGAGACATGGATCAGCTGTCAGGCACTTGCCTGCAAAGCCTAATGACTTGGGTTCAAGTGCCCAGGACCCATGTAAAGGCAACTGCATAAAGCGGCTCATGTATCTGAAGTTTGTTTCCAGCGTCTGGAAGCTCTGGCTTGTCCATTCTCTCTGTCTCTCTTCCCTCTCTTTTTGTCTCTCTTTCTTTCTCTCTCTCTCTGATTACAAATAAAGAAAGAAAGAAAAAAGAAACAATTTGCTGAGAGGACCAGAAGTTAAAATCATCTTTGGCTATGTAGCAAGCTTGAAGCCAACCTGGGCTATAGAAAACTCTCAAAAAAAAAAAAAAAAAAAAAAACCTGGGCTGGAGAGATGCCTTAGTAATTAAGGGACTTGCCTGCAAAGCTTAAGGACCCAAGTTAAGAACCCACATAAGCCAGATGCACAAATTAGCACATGTTTCTGGAGTTCGTTTTCAGTGGCATGAGGCCCTGGCAGGCCCATCCTTTCCTTCTCTTTCTTGTCTCTTTCTCATAAATAAATGAGTAAATATTTTTTTTTTAACTGTCTAGTTTGCAGTAAGCCCTGTGCTTGATCCCCAGCTCTGCATAACCTGGGCATGTGACAAACTCTAGTCTCAGCACTCAGGAGGTAGAGGCACGGCAGCTGGGAGAGCCGAAGTTCCAAGTCATCTCTGGGTACTTGAGGGATGGCTCAGAGGTTAAAAGCGCTTGCTTGCTGGGCGTGGTGGAGCACACCTTTAATCCCAGTACTGGGGAGGCAGAGGTAGGAGGATCACTGAGTTTGGAGCCAGCCTGAGACTACACAGTGAGTTCCAGGTCAGCCTGGGCTTCAGGGAGACCCTACCTCCAAAATCAAACAAAGCTTGCTTGCTAATCCTGACAGCCTCAGTATGGTTCCCTAGTATCCCAGTAAAGCCAGTCACACAAAGTTGTGCATGTGTCTGGAGTTCATTTGTAGTGGCAAGAAGCCCTGGCATACCTACATGCTTGCTCTCTCTATTTCTGAAAGGAAGGGAGGGAGGGAAGGAGGGAGGAAAATATAAAGTCATCTTTGGCTACATAACAAGTTCAAAGCCAGCCTGGGATACATGGGACCCTGTCTGAACCACGTGCGCCCCAAATCCAAACCAACAGGGTCTATTGTACCTGAATTGCATCCTTCAGGGCTGCCAAAAGTGCTTCACACCTTGTGACCCAAAAGCTAGTCTAGTGGCAGTAACTATCCAGCTAACCAGGATACCATTAAAAGCTTCGGTCCAGCCACTGTGCCTCCATCCGTCTTGGCTCGGGGCCCTGGGCTGGAAGAGCGGTCTGCTTGTTTACCAGGAATTCGGACCTTCTTCAGAGAAAAGCACAGATGACCTATTAGTCTAATTCAAGCACTTAGCAAGGAATGACGGCCATTCACACCCCCAGGCCCGGGCTAATGGAGCCGAGGCAAATGGAAGAGGCCTTGACTGCTCAGAAATCTTCCTGGGAGGGGAGGAATGAGGGGTGGACCTATTGCCCCACTGGAGTTTGCAGGGAGGCAGCCTGGCGGAGCACTTCCTGGGGTGGGCAGGCTGTGGGGATACAGGAATGTACAGGGACAGGCTTGCCCATCCCACCCAGCACTCTGGCAGCTCTTAGGTACATCCTATCCAGCCTCCTCCCTCACTACATTACAATTTGACCAGGCCTGGAGGAATAGGACTGTAATCCTAGTTACTCAGAAGGCTCAGATTGGAAAATCGAAAAGCTGAGGCCAGCTCAGGCAACTCAGTAAGATGATAGCTCAAAATGAAAAGTTTAGGGCCCCGGCGTGGCGGCACACACCTTTAATCCCAGCACTCATGAGGCAGAGGTAGGAGGATCACTGTGAGTTCAAGATACTACATAGTGAATTCCAGGTCAGTCTAGGATAGAGTGAAATCCTACCTCAAAAAAAGTTTTTGGGGGTGGGGAGGAAGGGAATTACCATGGGATATATTTTATAATCATGGAAAATGTTAATAAAATTTTTAAAAAAAAAAGTTTTTAAAAAAAATTTTTTAAGGGTAGTCAGAGGTAGAGTGCTTGCCTAGCATGCATAAGGTCCTAGGTTCAATTTCCTGCACAATCAAGGGGGTGGAGCCTGACTCAGAGAAAAAAATGGGAAGTGCTATTTTAATTTTGATTTGGGACTGGAGAGATGGCTTAGTGGTTAAGACGCTTGCCTGTAAAGCCTAAGGACCAGGTTTGATTCTCCAGTACCCATGTAAGTCAGATGTCACAGGTGGCACATGCATCTGGAGTACATTTGCAATGGTTAAAAGCCCTGGTGTGCTGGTTCTCTCTCTATCTGCCTATCTTTGTCTCTCTCTCTGTCAAATAAATAAATAAAAATGTTTTAAATATGATTTGTCTATGCAGAAAGTCATGCTGGAGTTAAATTCTTGTTGTGAGTTATTAAGAAAGTGGAGGGGCCAGGCATGGTGGTGCACATGCTTTTAATCCCAGCACTCAGGAGGCAGAGGCAGGGGATCACTGTGAGTTTGAGGCCACCCTGAAACTACATAGTGAATTCCAGGTCAGCCTGAGCCAGAGTGAGACCCTACCTCAGGGGAAAAAAAAAAAAAGAAAGAAGAAAAGAAAAGAAAGTAGAGGGGCTTCGCAGTTAAGGCACTTGCTTACAATGCTTAACGACCAGGGTTTGATTGCCCAGTACCCACATAAAGACAGATGCACAAAGTGATGCACGCATCTGGAGCTCATTTGTAGTGGCTAGAGCCCCTGGTGCACCCATTCTCTCTCTCTCCCGTTCTCTCTCTCTCCCTGCTTGCAAATAAAAAAAAGAAAGAAAGAGCCGGGTGTGGTGGCACACACCTTTAATCCCAGCACTCGGGAGGCAGAGGTAGGAGGATTGCCGTGAGTTCGAGGCCACCCTGAGACTCCTTAGTGAATTCCAGGTCAACCTGGGCTACAGTGAGCCCCTACCTCAAAAAACAAACAAAAAAAGAAAAGAAAAGGAAGAGGAAACTAGGGCTGGGAATGTGACTTAGTGGGAAGATTATCGTACGTGAAGCCCCGAGTTTGTTCCTAGCATTGCATAAGTCGGACATAGGAGTGTTTACCTGGAATCCCAGCACTTGGGAGGTAGAAGCAGGAAAATCAGAAGTTCAAAGTTATTCTCAGTTACATAGTAAGCCTGAGGCCAGACTGACCCTGTGTCAAAAACCAAAAAGAACCCACACACAGGAAAAAGAAAGTGAAATCGTGGGGCTGAGGAGGTAGCTCAGCCAGTCAAGAGCTGGCCTCAGCAGCTCGAGGACCTGAGTTTGCTCCCTCGCACATACGTCAAGTGCTAGGCATGGGGTATGCGCCTGTAATCCCAGTGCTAGAGAGGTACAGACAGGAGGCTCCTTGGAGTTCACTGGTCAGCTAGTCTGGCCTAATTGGTTAGCTCAAAGACAATGCGAGACCCCGTCAGGACGGTGTTCCTGTGGATCACAGCTGAGCTTGTCCTTTGACCTCCCCACACATACATACACAAACACACGCCCCTGACGCAAACATGCCTACCTACCTGTTAAAAAGAAGCTGGAGGGCTGGAGAAATGGCTTAGCAGTTAAGGTGTTTGCCTGCAAAGCCTAAGGACGCAGGTTCAGCTCCCCAGACCCCACGTAAGCCAGATGCACAAGGTGATGCATGCTCACAAGGTTGCGCATGCACACAAGATGGCATGTGCTTCTGGAATTCAATCGCAGTGGCTAGAGGTCCTGGCATGCTAATTCTCTCTCTATCTCTTTCTCTGTCTCACATGCTCTTTAAAAAATGAAAAAGAGGGCTGGAGAGATTGCCTAGCGGTTAAGCGCTTGCCTGTGAAGCCTAAGGACCCCGGTTCGAGGCTCGGTTCCCCAGGTCCCACGTTAGCCAGATGCACAAGGGGGCGCACGCGTCTGGAGTTCGTTTGCAGAGGCTGGAAGCCCTGGCGCGCCCATTCTCTCTCTCTCCCTCTATCTGTCTTTCTCTCTCTGTCTGTCGCTCTCAAATAAACAAATAAATAAAATTTTAAAAAAAAAAAAAAGAAAAAGAAAAGCTAGAGCCGAGCATGGTGGCGCATGCCTTTAACCCCAGCACTCAGGAGGCAGAGGTAGGAGGATCACTGTGAGTTCAAGGCCAGCCTGAGACTACATAGTGAGTTCTAGGTCAGCCTGGGCCAGAGTGGGAACCTACCTCAAAAAATCCAAACAAGTAACAACAACAACAAAAAAAAGAAACTAGGGGGTGGGGGAGTGTGAAGATTATGCTTGCAATCTCAGCACTGGGGAGGCAGGGAAAGGAGGCCAGCAAGTCTAGTCTAACGGGTGAGCTCCAGGCCAGTGGGGGGAGGTGGGGGGAGTACAGCTGTCTCAAAAACAGAAAAAAGAAAGAGAGGAAAGAAAAAAAGTGGGGCGGGGGAAATGGCTCAATGGGTAAAATGCTTGTCATACAAGCATGAAGTCCTGTGTTTGGAACCCCAGAACCCAGGTAAAATACCCGTGTGGCGGTACACACCTCTAACCCCAGCACTGGTGAGGCAGAGACAGGGAATCGCTGCGGCTCCCTGGCTAGCTAGTCTAGCCAGATCAGTGAGCTCCAGGTTCAGTGAGAGACCTCATTTGAAGGAAAAAGGTTGACTGAGGAACTGAGGAAGATACCCAAAAATCAACCTCTGGCCTCCACATACATGAGCACACATGTGTGCATGCACCTGCGCATACTCATCCACACATGACCATGCATACATGCTGCACACCCCCACACACATACAAAAAAAACAAGCAGCCGGGCATGGTGGCGTACACCTTTAATCTCGGCACTCAAGAGGCAGATGTAGGTGGATCACTGTGAGTTCAAGGCCACTCTGAGAACACAGAGTGAGGGTTTCAGGTCAGCCTCAGCCAGCATGAGATGCCGAATCGAGAAAGAGAAAAAAAAAAAAAAGGAGCCAGGCGTGGTGGCACACGCCTTTAACCCCAGCACCAGGGAAGCAGAGATAAAAGGATCTCCATGAGTTTGAGGCCACCCTGAAAAAAAAAGAGAAAAAAAGGGGGAAAAAGTGACCAGTTGGAGAGTTGTTCCATGGTTAGAGGCACTTCTTTGCAAAAACCTGCAGGCCCGAGTTTGTGGAGCCATGTACACAAAGTAGCATGCATCTGGAGTCTGTTTGCAATGGCTAGAGGCCTTAGTATGTCTATTCTCTCTGCCTTTTCCTCTCTCTCTCACTCTTCCTCTCAAATAAATAAATAAATAAAATATGTTTTAATGGACGACACATGAGGTTGTCCTCTACCCCCCCCACACACACACACACGCATGCGAAAAATTAAGAAAAAGTGGAGGGATTGGGAAGATGGCTCAGAGGTTAATGGCACTTTCTTGCTAAGCCTGCTGACCCAGGTTCAATTCCCCAGTCAATCACATAAATTCAGATGGGCATTGGTTTGCAGCAGCAAGAGACCCTGGCCCATCCAAACACACACACACACACACACAGAGAGAGAGAGAGAGAAGCAGAGACAGAGAGATCATTATGAGTTTGAGGTCAGTCTAGAGCTACAGAGTAAGTTCCAGTACAGCCTGGACTATACTTGGGAGAAGTGGGAACTTTGGAAAGTGATAGAATTAGACAAGGCCATCAAGCTGATGGCTTTATAAGAGAGGGAGGATGGAAAGAGCACTGTCCATGGAAGCATGAGGGCCCAAGAGTACCTGAGACAGCCTGAGTTCAAGCCCCAGCACCTACATGAGAAGGTCAGAGGGTGGGGCTGAAGAGTTGGTTTACCGGTTAAGGTGCTTGCCTGCGAAGCCTGAAGACCCAGATTCGATTCCCCAGAACCCATGTAAGCCAGATGCACATGGCGGCACATGTGTCTGGAGTTCATTTGCAATGGCTAGAGACCCTGCTACACCTGTTATCTTCTCATAAATAAATAAAAATGAAAAAATAAGCCGGGCGTGGTGGTGCACACCTTTAATCCCAGCACTCAAGAGGCAGAGGTAGGAGGATTGCCATGAGTTCAAGGCCACCCTGAGACTACATAGTGAATTCCAAGTCAGTCTGGGCTACAGTGACACCCTACCTCAAAAAAACAAAAAAAGAAAATAATATAATACTAAAAGGGCTGGCTATGGGGCTGGAGAAATGGCTTAGCAATTAAAGTGCTTGCCTGCAAAGCCAAAGAGCCCAGGTTTAATTCCCCAGGACCCACATAGGCCAGATGCACAAGGTGGTACATGTGTCTGGAGTTCATTTGCAGTGGCTAGAGGCCCTGGCATGCCCATTCTCTCTTTCTCTCTCTCTCTCTTTCTCTGCCTTTTAAAAATAAATAAATAATAAAAATTATTTTTATTGTTTACAATCATGGAAGTTGTTAATTATAAAAAATTTTAAAATTCCATTTAAAAAATTATATTTAAGAAGTCTGGATGTGGCCATGTGTGCCTATAACCCCAGTCTTGTAGGTAGCCCAGATAGAATATCAGGGGACACTGTGAACAGAGAAAAGAGGCAATCTACAGAATGGAAGAAAATCTTCGCCAGCTATACATCTGACAGAGGAATAATATCCATGACATACAAAGAACTCAAAAACTAAATAATAATAAATCAATCAACCCAATAAATATGGGTTAAAGCCAGGCACTCAGGAGGCAGAGGTAGGAGGATCACTGTTAGTTCTAGGCCACCCTGAGACTATATAGTGCATAGTGAATTGCACATCAGCCTGAGCTACAATGAGACCTTACCTTGAAAAACCAAAAAAAAAAAAAAAAAAAAAAAAGGTTATAGGGCTGGAAAGATGGCTTAGAGGTGGATTAGGAGTTAAAGCTCTTGCCTGCAAAGCCAAAGGACCCAGGTTCAATTCCCCAGAGCCCACGTAAGCCAGATGCACAAAGGGGCACATGCATCTGGAGTTTGTTTGCAGTGACTGAAGATCCTGGTGTGCCCATTCTCTCTGTCTCTCTGTCTCTCTCTCTCTCTCTCTCTATCCTCTCACTTCCTCTTTCTCTCAAATAAATAAAAATAGAAAAAAAAGGCTATGGAACTAAATAGAGAATTCTCTAAAGAAGAAATACAGATGGCCTACAAACATCTTCTTAAAAAATGACAATGAATGCTAGTGAGGATGTGGAAAAAGAGGAACACTTCTACACTATTGGTGGGAATGTAATCTGGTCCAGCCATTGTGGAAAACAGTGTGGAGGTTCCTAAAACAGCTAAAAATTGATCAACCATATGACCCAGCTACAGCACTCCTAGGCATATATCCTAAGGCTAAGGACTCATCCCATTTCCTTAGAAGTACATGCTCAACCATGTTTATTGCTGCTCAATTCATAATAGCTGTGAAATGGAACCAGCCTAGATGTCCCTCAACTGATGAGTGGATAATGAAGATATGGCACATTTATACAATGGAGTTCTACTCAGCAGTAAAGAAAAATGAAATTATGAATTTTGTAGGGAAATGGATGGACCTGAAAAGGATTATACTTAGTGAGATAACCCAGGCCCAGAGAGCCAGGCATGGCATAGTCTTTCTCATATGTGGCTCCTAGCTACTAATGTTTGGACTTGTATGTGAGTTGGAATAAAACTCAGTAACAGAGGCCAGTAAGTTAGAAAGGTGCGGTGGTTTGATTCAGGTGTCCCCCATAAACCTAGATGTTGTGAATGCTAGCTCCCCAGCTGATGGATATTTGGGAATTAATGCCTCCTGGAGGGAGTATATTGTTGGGGACGGGCTTAAGGGCTTTATAGCCAGTTTCCCCATGCCAGTGTTTGGCACACCCTCCTGTTGCTGTGTCCACCTTATGTTGGCCAGAGGGTGATGTCCACCCTCTGCTCATGCCATTGTTTTCCCCTGCCATCATGGAGCTTCCCCTCAAGCCTGTAAGCCAAAATAAATCTCTTTTTCCCAGAAGCTGCTCTTGGTTGGGTGATTTCTACCAGCACTGCGAACCGGACTGCAACAGTAAAGTGGTACCGGGAGTGGGGTTGCTGCTGGACACCTGACTATGTGGCTTCAGCCTTTTGTAGCTGATTTTCAAGAGGAATGTGGAAGGAGTTGAAACCTTGGCCTAAGAGATGCCTTGCAGTGCTGTAAGTACAGCTTAATGGACTATTCTGGTCTGAGCTCCAAGACCTGAATGCAGTAAGAACTATGGACTGTGAGGTTTGGCTTATGAGGGTGAGAAAAAGCTTTGCCTGGACTGGGCTAGCAGTTTGTGAGAGAAGCTTGCTCTTATGCCCATGTCCTGAGAAGTTGTGCAGGGTTGCTTTGCGTAGAAATGAACTGGTGTGAGCAGAGGAATATGGCACAGAAAGAAAAATCTTTGGGTGAACTGTTGCCCGTTCAGCTGCAACTGATAGATTTCGACCTTTGAGACTGGGCTAGCTGACCTGTGCTGGGGCAACAAGAAGTATGTAGACTCTGTTGAAAGGGCCTGAGTGCTCAAGGAGTCCTGTTCTTCAAAGTCTGCTTTATTCCCCCCTGGATTAACAAATTGGCACCTACCTGGTATTGTGGAGTATAAGAAATGCTGGAAAGAGGGTCATTGAGTTTGCAACATGGTCTTGTGTTTTAGAAATGGCCATGGGGCAGTCTGAAGCAGGTTTGCTGGTTGCCTGCATAGAGACCCCATGGGGCCATGAGGATGAACCGTGGCTTGCAGTGGAGACCCAGTGGAGATGCCGGGACCATGAGATGGCTGCCAAGTAGCTGCCGGCCCCAATGAAGTTTTCCAGGACTGTGAGTAGCCTAGCTGGAGGGGCGGAATTGGAATGCCAGAGACTTGTTGCTGGTTAGAATTATCGGACTTGAAGACTTGTCCCTGGCTAGAGTTGCTGGACTTGAAGCTACAGATGTTTGCCCTGGTTGTTTTAAATCTTGTAATGGTTGAATGTTTCTTTGCTATGCCCAATGCCATCTTTTGCAGTGTGAATATTTATTCTGTGCCATTATGGGTTTTTTGAGGTTATTTTTTGGTATTACGGCTCATTTAAAAGATCTTGAACTATGGGGATGTATGAACATCATTGGAATTGATAAAAACTATGGGGACTTTTAAAGTAAGACTGAATGCATTGTATTTTACATCATGTATAGATATCAGTTTATGGGGGCCAGGGGCGGAATGTGGTGGTTTGATTCAGGTGTCCCCCATAAACCTAGGTGTTGTGAATGCTAGCTCCCCAGCTGATGGATATTTGGGAATTAATGCCTCCTGGAGGGAGTATATTGTTGGGGACGGGCTTAAGGGCTTTATAGCCAGTTTCCCCATGCCAGTGTTTGGCACACCCTCCTGTTGCTGTGTCCACCTTATGTTGGCCAGAGGGTGATGTCCACCCTCTGCTCATGCCATTGTTTTCCCCTGCCATCATGGAGCTTCCCCTCAAGCCTGTAAGCCAAAATAAATCTCTTTTTCCCAGAAGCTGCTCTTGGTTGGGTGATTTCTACCAGCAATGCGAACCGGACTGCAACAAAAGGGGACATAAGGGAGGGAGGGGCTGGGAGGGGATGAAAGGGGATGGTATTGTATATATGTAAATAGATTAACAGACAAGGGGGGGGGGAGGAGCGGAAAGGCCTAAGTGAGGTCAGGGGAACAGATTGAGTAAAGGAAGGATGGGGGGAGGGTTAATCAAAATCTAGAAGCATATAAATAAGTCACATGGAAACCTACTTTTCTTGTCAAGGCCACTCCCAGAAACCATAGATTGTTACTAGAAAATTTTCATTGCCAGGGATGGGATACTTTCCAGTGAGTTGTTGGCCAGGGAGGTCCCTGATGCCCAAAAAACATTACAGGCCATTGCCGAGGCTCTTGGTTTCCCATCAGAAATAGATGGTAAGACCCTATTGCTGAAGACTCCACATACTTGGGCTGCAAGGTCACTGAGAAATCTTGCTGGAACTGAGCTGATAACCTCCTCCATGTAGACCAGCTGACAGAAAGCTGGAAAAAGCTGTGCTGCATGGAGCGCCATGGGAGAGAGAAGTCATCAGTGGAGATAAACAGTGTGTACTGCAAGCCAAATGAGCCTATGAATGCAATAGTGGCATGTCTGATATGGTTGAAGCCATCTGCTCTCTAGTTGGACTGGAGGCCGGCTCCATAGGAGGGAATACATGCCTGATCCTGAAAACCTATGATGGGGGAAGTCATGAGCCTTAGGGTTGTAATGCCTGCTGGTGTCTGGCTAAATGCATACATTATCCTCACCAAACTTCTCAGTAAGCATTTCTCTTAATGTTCATATCCTTATATTAATGCTACTCTCACTTTTGGTTAGAGAAGCTTCTCTTTTCAGATGGCAGTGACCTCTGGGATGACTCAAAAGGCACCATCGTGCTGAGAAGAAGTGACAGAGGAGTGCTCAGCACTGAAATATCTCTAGCATAGCTTCCAAGGCTCAGGGTCCATTGCGGAAGAGGTGGCAGAAAGAACATAAGAGCCAAAGGAAGGGTAGGACTCCTTACAATGTGCTCCTCCAGACATAAAATGGCCTGGATATTCATGACTTCACAGTGCCTACATAAGACTATCATAATTGGAGGAAAAGATGATGACATCAAAATAAGAGAGAGACTGTTGTGAGAGGCTTAATTTGTTACTCAGTCTGAGAACTTAGAATGTTCTTTTGCTAATAACAGAATATATTCCAACTAGTACAGTTACATTTTTGTAGGATTTACGCAATTCAGAAGTAGATTTTAGATAAATCACTTATCTTGTGTTGACACAGATTTATCTTATTTTCTGTAAATTTGGATGTAAATAACCTGAACATTGAAAATACACTTGAAACAATTAAATGTGTATGCTTCCTTGAAAAAAATTAAGATAAAATAAGAGACTGATTGAGAGGGGGATCAGACATGATGGAGAGTGGAGTTGTAAAGGAGAAATTGAAGATGGAGGGCATTATTATGGTTTGTTGTCTATAATTATGGAAGTTGTCAATAATAAAAACATAGTTATTTATTTGAAGGAGAGAAAGGGAGGGAATGGGTTCACAAGGCATCTTGCTGGTGCAAACGAACTCCAGATGCAAGTACCACTTTGTGCATCTGGCTTTGCATGGTTACCGGGGGCTCGAACCTGGGCCATCAGGTTTGGTAAGTGAGTGCCTTTCACCACTGAGCTAACTCAAAAACCATTATGGTTATCCAAAAACCATTATGGTTACAGATGTGTAGGGAACAGTCTAGACATTTGAGAGTAGAGTTTTAAAGATTTTCCTTTCTTCTTCAGAATTCTCTGTATTGCCCAAACTATACACCATAATTGCTTACTTTTTAAATTCTTTCTTTTTCCCAGAGGGTCTCGCTCTAACCCAGGCTGATCTGGAATTCACTATGTAGTCTCAGGCTGGCTTAGATCTCATGTTGATCCTCCTACCTCTGCTGTACAACTACTGGGATTAAAGGTGTGCACCATGGCACCTAGCTCAGACTCATAGTTCCTTCTTTATTTATTTCTTGTTTTGTTTTGTTTTCCCAAGGTAGGGTCTCACGCTAGCCCAGGCTGACCTGGAATTCATGACATAGTCTCAGGGTGGCTTTGAACTTATGGCGATCCTCCTACCTCTGCCTCCTGAGTGCTGAGATTAAAGGCGTGCGCCACCATGCCTGGCCACGAAACCCTTTTACAAAAATATAACAGTACTTGACTCTCTGAGGGACATTTCACATTCAAACCACAATAGAATTAAATGAGTCAATGCACGTTCTTGCAAACAGTATTAAGCCTTATTTTTGTTGCTCAACAGTGTTTTAGATATTCGAGGGTTTTGTTTTTTTTTTTTGGTGTTTCCAAATGAATTTCAGATTTTTTTTCGATTTCCATGAAGAATGCCATTGTAATTTTGATGGGGATTGCATTTAATGTGTAGATTGCTTTCGGTAAGATTGCCATTTTCACAATATTGATTCTTCCGATCCAAGAACAAAGGATGTCTTTCATTTTCTAGTGTCTTCTGCAATTTCTCACTTGAGCATTTTAAAGTTTTCATTGTAGAGATCCTTCACTTCCTTGGTTAGGTTTATTCCAAGGTACTTTATTATTATTATTTTTATGATACAATTGGAAATGGGAGTGATTCTCTTATTTCATCCTCTGTGTGTTTGTTGTTAGCATGTAGGAAGGTTTCTGATTTCTGTGTGTTTATTTTGTATCCTGCTACATGGCTATACGTGTTTATCAGCTCTAACAGTTTGCTGGTAGAGTCTCTAAGGTCCTTTATGTATAGAATCATGTCATCTGCAAATAATGATAACTTGATCTCTTCCTTTCCAATTTGTATCCCTTTTATGTGAGTCTCTTACCTTATTGCTATGGCTGAGACTTCCAGTACTATATTAAATAAAAGTGGGGACAGTGAACACCCCTGTCTTGTTCCTGATTTTAGTGAAAAATCTTCAAGTTTTTCTCCATTTGGTATTATGTTGGCTGTAGGTTTGTCATAAATAGCCTTTATTATGTTGAGATATGTTTCCTTCTATTCCCAGTTTCTGTAGGGCTTTTATCATGAAAGGATGTTAGATTTTGTCAAATTCTTTTCTGTATCTAAGGAAATGATCATTTGATTTCTGTTCTCCAGTCCATTTATAAAATGTAAATTACATTTATTGATTTGCATATGTTGAAATATCCCTGCATCTCAGGGATAAAGCCTATTTGATCAGGGTGAATGATCTTTCTAATATATTCTTTTTTTTTTTAAACCAAAGGATTTTTTAAATTTTTTTTTGTTTATTTTTATTTATTTGAGAGTGACAGACACAGAGAGAAAGAGGCAGATAGATAGAGAGAGAGAATGGGCACGCCAGGGCCTCCAGCCACTGCAAACGAACTCCAGATGCATGTGCCCCCTTGTGTATCTGGCTAACGTGGGTCCTGGAGAATCAAGCCTCGAACTGGGGTCCTTGGGCTTCACAAGCAAGCGCTTAACTGCTAAGCCATCTTTCCAGCCCACATTCTTATATTCTGTTTGCCAAAATTTTTTGAGAATTTTTGCATCTATGTTCATGAGGGAGATTGGTCTGTAATTTTCTTTTTTTGTTCTATCTTTGCCTGGTTTTGTATCAGGGTGATGCTGACTTTGTAGAAGGAGTTTGGTAGGATTCCTTCTTTTTCTATTTTATGAAAAAGTTTGAGAAGCAATGGTGTTAGTTCTTCCATGAAGGTCTGGTAAAATTCACCAGTGAATCCATCTGGGCCTGGACTTTTTTTAGTTGGGAGATTTTTTTCTTTCTTTTCAAATTTTTCTTTATTAACAACTTCCATGATTATAAAAATTGTCCCATGGTAATGCCCTCTTCCCTGCCCCCACACACACTTTCCCCTTTGAAACTCCATTCTCTATCATATCCCCTCCCCCTCTCAATCAGCCTCTCTTATTTTGATGTCATCATCTTTTCCTCCTATTATGATGGTCTTGTGTAGGTAGTGTCAGGCACTGTGAGGTCATGGATATCCAGGCCATTGTGTGTCTGGGGAGAGCTCTTACATTCTTTCCGCCACCTCTCCCTCAATGGACCCTGAGTCTTGGAAGGTGTAATAGAGATATTTCAGTGCTGAGAACTCCTGTCAATTCTTTCTAGTACCATGATGCCTTCTGAGTCATCCCAAGGTCACTGCCATCTGAAAAAAAGAAGATTATCTACCAAAAGTAAGAGTAGCTTTAATATATGGGTATGAACATTAAGAGGAATGCTTACTGGGCAGTTTGATGAGCATAGTATATACATTTAGCCAGACAGCAGCTGACGTTACACCCCCAGGGCTCATGACTACCCCTGTTTTTTAACTTTTCAGTATCAGGGATGTATTCCGTCCCATGGAGTGGGCCTCCAGTCTAATTAGAGGGCAGTTGGTTTCCACCATGACAGACATGCCACTATTGCACCCCTTGGCTCATTTGGCCTGGCTGGCCAAATTTCAGACTTGCAGTGTCCACTGTTGAGTATCTTCACTGGTGATTTCTCTGTGTCCCATGGACCTGCATGCAGAATGGCTTCTTCCAGCTTTCTGTCAGCTGGTCTACATGGAGGAGGTTTTCAGCTCAGTTCCAGCAGGATTTCTCAGTGGCCTTGCAGTATGTGGAGTCTTCAGCAATAGGGTCTTGCCATTTATTCCTGGTGGGAAACCAAGGGCCTTTTCAATGGCCTATAATGTTTTTTGTTGTTGTTGCTTTGTGGGTTTTTTTTTTTGTTTGTTTTTTTTTTGGTTTTTTGAGGTAGGGTCTCACTCTGGTCCAGGCTGACCTGGAATTAACTCTGTCATCTCAGGGTGGCTTGAACTTATGGCAATCCTACCTCTGCCTCCTGAGTGCTGGGATTAAAGGCGTGCACCACCACGCCCAGTTGGCCTATAATGTTTTGGGGGCATCAGGGACCTCCCTGGCCAACAACTCACTGGAAGGTATCTAGTTGGGAAATTTTTGATAACTGCTTGTATCTCCATACTTGTTGTAGGTCTATTTAAGTGGTTAATCTCATCTTGACTTAATTTAGGTAAGTCATATAAATCAAGGAAATCATCCATTTCTTTCAGATGTTCAAACTTAGTGGAGTAAATGTTCTTTCTTTATTTATTTTTTTGTTCATTTTCTTTATTTATTTGTGAGCAACAGAGAAGAGAAAGAGGCAGAGAGAGAGAGAGAGAGAGAGAATCCAGCCTCTGCAAATGAACTCCAGATGCATGTGCCCCCTTGTGCATCTGGCTTGCTGGACTCCCCGGGCAGGTAGTGCTGAGGGAGGACCAGGCCCGCTGGTTCCTCTCAAGTCCTGGCTAACTCAGTCAGTAGAGAATGAGACTTAATCTCAGGGTTGTGGGTTCAAGCCCCACGTTGGGCGCCAGACGCTGGGCTCCCTGGGCAGGTAGTGCTGAGGGAGGACCAGGCCTGCTGGTTCCTCCTACCGGGTTGAAGAGGAGGGTGGGTGTCTTCCATCAGGAACAAAACCACTGAGCCGGGAGTCTCCTCCAAGCAGGAACTCGCTTTATTGTTACAAGCAGTTACTTATATAATGTTGAAAATGAGGGTGGAGATTTTAGGAGGGGGAGGAGGCAATAGTAAACCATGACCTTTGAGATGATTGGTCCCAAACAGGAATTCCAACTCCTACATGGAAGTAGCAGGCCAGAAGCCATTAGGCGTCTTGCTGAGTCATAGCTGGCCAGAGGCAAATCACCAAACTTTAGCTAGGCTCAAGAAGTTCCACAAAGCCTCCCACCCAGGCCTTGAAAGGCCCAACAGCGCCTTAACTGCTAAGCCATCTCTCCAGGCAATAAGGGTTGCTATAATTATTTATTTTTATTTTTGTTTTTTTTTAATTGTTAAATTATTATATTTGAGGGAAGTAGAGCACCAGTGTGGCTCGAGATCCCACATGGAAAGCCTGGGGAAGAAAGCATGGAAAGAAAAGAACTGGTAGGTTAGGGCTAGGGACTGTCTCAGAAAGAGGTTAACAATTTTGGTTTTTTGGGGTTTTTTTTATGTAGTTTCTCACTCTAGTTCAGGTTGATCTGGAATTAGTCTCAGGATGGCCTTGAGCTCACAGTGCTCCTCCTACCTCTGCCTCCCGAGTGCTAAGATTAAAGGTGTGCGCCACCACGTCTGGTCTGTGTTACCTTTATTGATTTCTGTACCATATAGGTCTGGTATTTGAGACTAGGATCTGAGTCTTATCATCTGGGAACCTCCTCTGTCCAGCACAGTATCTCGTAGGCCAGGTTTCATCAGATGCTTATTGAAAGAGTGAACAAAGTAATAAACAAATACCCAGCTGCTTTACATTGGTGTTTCCTTGTTCCAATAGGTTACATTCCCCAAGACTAAGGACCAGCCTCTGCTTTCCTCTGAGCCTCTTAGGATCTAAGCAGACTGATCACACAAGCAGGTAGGTACTCAGTAAATGCTCTGGTTAACTAAAGGCTCACTTCTCAGCTGTGGTGGCAGATTCCAGGCAGTATCCCAAAACCAGAGCTGGGATGAATATCATGTCTGTTGCCTCACTTGGGCTATTTTTCTTCCAACTCTAGCAAGAAAACAGAGATTGAGAGACTTGCTTGAAGTCATAGAGCAGTGAGTGTGTGGCAGCGTTGCTGTGTCTCTTCATCATCTAGTTGGTGCTCTTGCGGCTGTAACATCCCAGCTAATTTGCATATATTTACAATTTAAGACAATGGGGGGCTGGAGAGATGGCTTGGCGATTAAAGGTACTTATGGCAAAGCTTCCCAACCTGGGTTTGATTCCCCAGTACTCACATAAAGCCAGATTCACAAAGAAAGTGGGGGGCTAGTAATTTAGCTCACTTGGTAGAATGCTGGCCTATCATGCATGAAGCCCTAGGTTCAAACACCAGAACCACATAAACTGGGCACAGTGCTATACCACCTCCAAACTGAGGAAAAAAATAAAATGTCTTTAAAAAATAATGGACTGGAGGGATGGCTTAGCGGTTAATGTGCTTGCTCACAAAGCCCAAGGATCCAGGCTCAGTTCCCCATAACCTACCTCTTTCTCTCTCAAATAAATAAATAAAAATAAATATAAGTTATTTATTTAAGAGAGAGAGAGAAAATGGACATGCCAGGGCCTCTAGCCACTGCAAACAAATTCAGACACATGCACCACCTTGTGCATCTGGCTTAATGTGCATACTGGCGAATTGAACCTAGGACCTTAGGTTTCACAGGCAAGTGCCTTAACCACTAAGCTATCTCTCCAGCCCCAAAATAAAATATTTTAAAAATAAATAAATAAAATGAGAAACAAGCAAAGTATTGGTCAAAATGTTTAATCATGATCCAAGGGGCTAGGGGAACTTGGGGATGGTAGCAGTAATAAAGCAAGGCCCAAAGGCTTCATTCAGCTCTTGATGACCAAATGTTCAGGATCCCAGGAGCACAGTAGTGCAGGCAGCCATTCCCCTCCTCCATCCAGAGGAGGGGATGAGGGGATAGGAGCTCCAGCCTTCCTCATAAGGAGAATATCTTGCTGGGTTGCTCCAGAACTCCCTGCCCTGACTACCTGGAGAATGCAATAGGAAGTGATTGACTTGTCAGACTCTCGGTGATCCTGGTGGACAGGCAGAGGAAGGAGGAAGAAGCCAGTCACCACCGAAGATAGGGTTATACTGTGGTCACCAAATCCTGGGGAGAGGCAGCCTAAGAAGCAGAGGTAAGACAGGAGGGAAGGAGAACTAGCTAATCAGGATCTGGTGGCCACAGCTCCTCGCTTCTACTATGGCCTCATCTGGAGCATCGTGGATGGGCCAGGTGAGGTGCGTGGTGACGGAGGCTGGGGTGCACGCACACCGCGCTCCCTTCTGGATGCTATCGTTTCTCACCCTCACAGGACGCAAGTCAGTCTGGGTGTGATGCGCAGGAAGGAGGACCCTGGGGCAGGCCAGCTACCAGAGGGTCTGAAGTAGAAGCAAGGTAAATGTGCAAAAGGAAAGAAAAGGTAGCCTGGGCTGTGGCCACACAGCAGGGTTTTTATTCTGTGAGGGGAAAAAAATGGAACAGTCAGCTTGGAGGGCCATTGTTATCCCTTTCACCACCTCAGCCTCACTCGAGCCCATCCCCTTCCTCCGAGATGTCCATTTGTGGCCACCCTCCCAGTCCCTTATCCCTTTGTCGTCTTTTTGTTTTGTTGTTGTTTCCAGCTGGTGCGGCAACAGTTGGAGACATGAAGCCCTACCTGTTGTGGCATCACAGAAAAGGTAGTGTCTGGCGAGTCCTGGGAGAAGAGCTGGCTGTGGAAACGCATCTTAGCTGCAATGGCTTCCTCTGAGCAGAAGAGAAAAGGTAGATTGGAAGGGCAGGGTGGTAACAGAGTTCTAAGACTCCTGAGAGAGAGGATGACGGGCTGCGGGGGTGGGGGGGGGCAGGTGAGCATGGACACTGGCTCATTCTGCTTGCTAGTTCCCCAAGATGGTTATGTCCTTGGGGTCCAGACAGGTTGAATAGGCAGTGTAGGGTCACTCATGGAGTGGGAGAAGGAAGAAAAGCCCAGGTTGGAGGGATGGAAGGCTATGCTAAGAAGAGAGTTGTTGCAGCCCGGCACGGTGGCGCACGCCTTTAATCCCAGCACTCGGGAGGCAGGGGTAGGAGGATCACCGTGAGTTCGAGGCCACCTTGAGACTACAGAGTAAATTTCAGATCAGCCTGGGCTAGAGTGAGACCCTACCTCGAAAAACCAAGGGGGGGCGGGGGGGGAGGGAGAGTTCTGTCTACACAGATGGGTGAGACCAGCATCTGGACCACACAACGGACCCCTTCCCTCCCCCAGCTGTGGCTGACCTGCCGCAGGGGCGGGGAGTGACAGGAGAAAACTCACTGAGGCAGGAGTTCTGAGAGAAGGACTTTTCCAGCTGCTCACATTCCTCCTGCATGTTGCCACTGCCTCGGCAGGTGCAGCTTAAGGCAACACTGGCATTGACCCTGCTGATGAAGTTTGGGGTCATGGCAGTCCCTGTTAGATGAAGAGGGGCACAGGCGGTTAGGACTGCTCCTAACTCTTTTGACACCCATCCCAGGACCGGGCTCCTAGTGTCAGTCTCCAGAGCAGGCTCCGCCTCAGGGCTGAACCTACCTATGGGCTCCCTACACGTGCCCCAGCCTCACCAATCAGCCCCAGGTATGCCCGCAGACATCTGGACTGCTCTGTGGCACAAGTTCCTTGGATGCCCACAGGATGACAGTGGGTCTGGAAATCCACCAGGCGGGATCTGGAAGAATGAAAATGTCAAGAGTCTCCAAGGAGGGCTTGGCCTCTGCCATCACTGTCCTCTGGCTTGGCATGCCCATCTTCATGCCAACTCCTGGACGATACAAGGAATTGTCTATAAAGAATAAGTTTTGACCTGCGAAGCCAGAGGACCCAGGTTTGATTCCCCAGTACCCATGTAAGCTGGGGACACAAGGTAGTACATGTGTCTCCATGGAGTTCATTTACAATGGCTGAAGGCCCTGGTGTGCCCATTCATATTCATTCTCTCTCTCTCTTTCTGTCAAATAAATAAAATTTAAATTAAATCCTCTGCTTTAAAGAAAAAGTTTCGGGCTGGAGAGATGGCTTAGTGGTTAAGTGCTTGCCTGTGAAGCCTAAGGACCCCGGTTCGAGGCTCGATTCCCCAGGTCCCACGTTAGCCAGATGCACAAGGGGGCGCATGCGTCTGGAGTTCGTTTGCAGTGGCTGGAGGCCCTGGTGCGCCCATTCTCTCTCTCTCCCTCTATCTGTCTTTCTCTCTATGTCTGTCGTTCTCAAATAAATAAATAAAAAATGAACAAAAAAAATTAAAAAAATATATATATATATAAAGAAAAAGTTTCAGGCTGGTCTGGTGGCTTAGTGGCTAAGGGGCTTGTCTCTGAAGCCTAAGGACTCAGCTTTGATTCCATGCAAGCCAGATGCACAAGGTGGTGCATTCATCTGGAGTTCATTTGCAGTGGGTAGAGGCCCTGGTGTGCCCATTCTCTCTATCTATCTGCCTCTCTGTGTCTCAAATAAATAAATGATATTTTTTTAAAAAGTAGATAGGGCTGGATGCCAAGTGTAGTGGCACACGCCTTTAATCCCAGCATTCAGTAGGCAGAGGTAGGAGGATAGCTATGAGTCTGAGGCTAGCCTGAGACTACATAGTGGATTCCAGGTCAGCCTGGGGTAGAGTGAAACCCTACCTTAAAAAGCTAAACGCAGCATTGAGAGTTCAAGGCCACCCTGAGACTACATAGTACATTCCAAGTCAGCCTGAGCTAGAGTGAGACCCTGCCTGGAAAAACCAAAACAAAAGAAGTTTCATGATCAAGAGCGGTGGTATCTGCTTGTAACCCCAAGACACAGCAGCCGGGGGGGGGGGGGGGGGTCCATAGCTTCCTGGGGGCGGGGTCAGACCCAGTGGCACAGAACGGTGGCCAAACCCAGATGTAGAGGCGTGCCACACCCCTGCCCGCATCTCAGGACACCTGCACAGCGGGTCGGTGTGGCAGAGCCTCCGCAGGTCCAGGCAGTTGGGAGTCACGGGTGGCAGCGCGCAGCTGGGCGCGATGGTGTTGCGCCTGCGCTCCCCACAGCTGGCATCGGTGGGCGCGCACGGGCACAGCAGCAGGCCCTGCGCCTGCGGCTCCGCCGCCTTCTCGAAGAAGGCGCGCAGCTGCGCGAGGCAGGCGCGGCGCTGGCAGTGCGTCTCGGAGCAGGCCTTCCCGAAGGCTTTGCGCAGCTGGTCACACTTGTCGTTGAGAGTACACAGCGTAGCAAACTTGAGGCAGAGGTCGGCGTCTGCGGGCGGAAGGGGACACAGATGATCAGGCTGTCTCCCCGCCGATCCCTGCGGAACGCTGATTTGACAAGGAAGATGTGGAGGCGGTAGGAAAGGGAGGAGTGTCTTTAACGAAGTCAATTCCTAATCCATGGCTTTCTACCCACAAACTATATTTGGTTCCCGAAGCCTTTCCTGTCCTATTTCTCACCTTGACAAGGTAAAGTTACCATTAGCATCTAATACCCGTTTTAGAAACCAGAAAGCTCAAATACACAAAACCCTTACCTCCCTCCTGTGCAGTGAGAGCTGATGGTGGAAATTAAATCTGAGAGGCTCTGGGCTGAGGGGATGGCTTAGAGGTTAAGGTATTTGATTGCAAAGCCAAAAAGGACCCAGGTTCGATTCCCCAGGACCCACGTTAGCCAGATGCACAAGAGGGTGTATGCATCTGGAGTTCGTTTGCAGTGGCTGGACGCCCTGGAGCACCCATTTTCTCTCTCTCTCCCCCTCTTTCTGTCAAATAAATAAATAAAATAAAAAATATTTAAAAAAAAAACTGAGAGGCTCTGTAACATCCCAGAGCACTTTATGAACTGTTCAAAACAGATGCAACTGAATTCTATTTAGGTTAGATTTGTACCTGTCTGTTTTGCTTGTTCGTTCAGTCTTTCTCAATGTAGGGTCTCACTCTAGCCCAGACTAACCTGGAATTCACTACGTAGTCTCAGGATGGCCTTGAACTCACAGCTATCCTCCTACCTTTGCCTCCCAACTGCAGGATTAAAGGCATGTGCCACCATGCCCTGACTGTTCATATATATGTGTGTGTGTAGTGTGTGTGCGTGCGTGCGTGCACAAGGAGAGAGAGAGAAAGGGTGGGTGCACCAGGGTCTCTAGCTGCTGCCAATGAACTCCAGATGCATGCACCCCTTTAGGCATCTGGCTTTACATAAGTACTAGGGAATTGAACTCAGGTTGTTAGGCTTTTCAGGCAAGCACCTTAACCACTGAACCATCTCTCCATCCTCCTATTCTGATCTTTTTTTTTCAAATTTTTTAAATTAATTTACAAGCAGAGAGAAATAGACAGAGACAGCGAGAGAATGGGTGCATCAGGGCCTCATACCACTGCAAGCAAACTCCAGCTGCTTGTGCCACTTTGTGCATCTGGCTTTATGTGGGTCCTGGAGAACTGAACTCAGCTTATTGGGCTTTGCAGGCAAGCACCGTGTAGTGGCTGGTTCAAGTGGCCCCCATAAATTTATGTGTTTCGAATGCTAGGTCCCCAGCTGGTAGCAATTTGAGAATTGAATCCTCCTGGAGGCAGTATTGTTGGGAGCAGGCTCATGTGTATTCTATCCAGCTTCCCCTTGCCAGTGTTTAGTACACTCTCCTGCTACCGCTGTCCATCTGATACTGGCCAGAAAGTAATGTCCGCCCTCTGCTCATGCCATCATTTCCTCCTGCCCCCATGAAGATTCCCCTTGAGTCTATAAGCCAAAATAAACCCTTACCTCCCACAAATTGTTTTTGGTCAGGTTCTTTGTACAGCAACTCAAACCACACTCGCCAGCCCTATTCTCATTCTATTCTTTTTTTGTTTGTTTGTTTGTTTTTTGTTTTTCGAGGTAGGATCTCACTCCAGCCAAGGCTGACCTAGAATTCACTATGCTGTCTCTGGGTGGCCTCAAACTCATGGCAATCCTCCAACTTCTGCCTCTTGAGTGCTGGGATTAAAGGCATGCACCACCATTCCTCTATTTAGTTTTTGTGTGTATATTGGTAGTGGGTTTTCTTTTGTTTGTTTTGGTTTGGTTCCGTTTTTGGTTTGTTTTGTTTTTGAGACAGAGACTCTTGTATCCCAGGCTGGCTTATATGTCTCTATGTAGCTGAAGATGAACTGACAAAGTGAAGTGTTGTAGGAGGCAGGAGGACCACTATGAGTTTGAGGCCACCCTGAGACTACAGAGTGAATTTCAGATCAGCCTGGGCTAGTGAAATCCTATCTTTGGGGTGGGTAAGGGACTGGAGAGGTGGTTCAGCAGTTAAAGACACTTGCTTGCAAAGCCTGATGGCCCCAAGGTTCAATTCCTAAATACCCATGTAAAGCCAGGTGCACAAAGTGGTATATGCATGTGGAATTCAGTCCCAGTGGCAAGAGGCCCAGTGTCCATTCTCATATTCTTTCTCCCTTTCTCTCTGCTTGCAAATTTTTTTTTTTTTTTTTTTTTGAGGTAGGGTCTCACTCTAGCCCAGGCTGACCTGGAATTCACTATGGAGTCACAGGGTGGCCTCAAACTCACGGCAATCCTCCTACCTCTACCTCCCAAGTGCTGGGATTAAAGGCGTGTGCCACCATGCCCGGCTTGCAAATAATTTTTTTTAAAAGTCAAGCATGGTGGCGCACGCCTTTAATCCCAGCACTCAGGAGGCAGAGGTAGGAGGATCATCATGAATTCAAGGCCACCCTTAGACTACATAGTTAATTCCACATCACCCTGGGCTACAGCAAGACCCCCACTTTGAAAAAAAAGAGGCCCTGGCTCAAATGAAACCAGGAGTAGAAAAGTAATGGAGCAGGACGCCAAACATACCACTCGGGTCCCTGCAGGCAAGTGTGTGGGATGCTGCGTGAGCCCATACATGCACGTCCCCCATCCACCCCACACACAAGACAAAGAAAGAAGAAAGAAAGAGAGAGAGAGAGAGAGAGAGAGAGAGAGAGGAAGGAAGGAAGGAAGGAAGGAAGGAAGGAAGGAAGGAAGGAAGGAAGGAAGGAAGGAAGGAAGGAGGAAAGAAAGAGAGAAAGAGGGAGGAAGGGAAGGAGGGAGAAAGGAAGGAAAGAAGAAAGGAAGGAAGGAAGAAAGGGAAACAGAAACACAGAACTAGCCAGATATTGTGGCTGGATTCATCCCAGTACTCAGGAGGTTGAGATAAGATTAAGTTCAAGGACAGCCAATGAGGCCCTGCCTCAAAAGGCAAAAAGAAAGGGGAAAAAAAATAGAACTGACCGTACAACAAAGCTTGCTTCTTTCTCAAAACATATTGTATCCTGGGCTGCATAGTGAATAGGTTAGCCTGGGCTAGAGTGAGAAACTACCTCAATAAAAACAAAACAAAATAACAACAAAAAAAATGAAAAATAACAACAAAAGTATACACAGGATCCAGGTGTGGTGGCCCACAACTTTAATCCCAGCACCCGGGAGGCAGAGATAGGAGGATCGCCTTCAGTTCGAGGCACCCTGAGACTACATAGTGAATTCCAGATCAGCCTGGATTAGAGTGAGGCACTACCTCAAAACACTAAAAAAATTTTAAAAAATAAAGCATACATAGGGCTTTGGGGAGAGGACTTAGTGGTTAAAGGCATGTACCACCATGCCTGGCCCTCGTTTGGATTTTTTGAGACAGAATCTCAAGTCCCAAGCTGGCTGGCTTTGACCTCACTGCTATTTGAACGTGAGGATGACCTTGAACTCCTAATTCTCCTGCCTCTACCTCTCAAGTGCTAGGATTGCAGGTATGTTGCCACCATGTCCAGCTATGCATGTGTGTGTATTATTTGTCAATTAATTTACAGCCTTGCTTTCTGAAGAAAAAAATGTACATCATAGTCTTTCCTTGCTGGCCTGATGTCTCCCACCGAGTCACCCTTGTGGGAAGTCAGACTCTCACTGTTTTCTCTGCCTAACACCTCGCCCATCCCATTAGAATAGTTGAAAACAGCAATTTTCTAGTCTTTAGGGATGAAAAAGCCACTTTCCTGGCGGTCTTAAACTACTCCATTTCAGTACTTTTATTTTTCCTGAGGCTACTGCCATTCCCACCATGCCCTTCCTGGGGACCAAAGGGCCCTAATGGGCCCTGTTTGGAAGCTTCCTAATGACTGTTGTTGTTTTACAACGTCTGTGAGAGCTGGTCATCCACCACAGCTCAGACTTCCATCTTGACACAGTAGCATGATAGAACATCTTCCCCCAAAAGCCCCCCAGCTGTTCTCCCCTCGGCCACCCCTTCCTCATAACCTGGCCCCAGCCCCCCTTTCCCTAGCCTCGGCTTGCCCTCCCTTCACACCTGGTTTAAGCATGTTCAGCTTGCTGAGATTCACTTTCCAAGGCTTGCTGGTCACTGTGTCTTCATAGGGGGAGACGTCCAACTCGTAGTCACCTAGGAACAAGGCAGGCAGCATGTGAATGCCGAGGACAGGGATGTGTGGAGGGGAGCCGGGAGGGCTGAGGCTGCTGGGTGAGACCTCAAAGCCCTGCGGAGCACAGGAAAAGGCACAGGTTCTCACCTAGCTAGCTGCAAGCTGTGCAGAAACAAGAATGCAGAGGCATGAAGCTGCAGGTTGGGCCCAGTGAACAAGTGGTCAGGAATAATAAGAGCTACCAAATAGTATTTATTAAACACATTGTGGGCTGGAGAGATGGCTTAGCAGTTAAGCGCTTGCCTGTGAAGCCTAAGGACCCCGGTTAGAGGCTCGATTCTCCAGGACCCACGTTAGCCAGATGCACAAGGGGGCACATGCGTCTGGAGTTCGTTTGTAGTGGCTGGAGGCCCTGGCGTGCCCATTCTCTCTCTCTCTCTGCCTCTTTCTCTGTCTGTCACTTTCAAATAAATAAACATAAAACAAAAAAATTTAAACACATTGTATTCTGGGCCTATGGAATAAGATTATATACCACACAATCTCAGGATGAAGAGATAGCTTAGTGGTTAAGGCACTTGCAAAGCCTAGGGAACACAGGTTCAATTCTCCAGTACCCATGTAAGCCAGTAAGCCAGATGTACGAAGTGGTGCATGCATCTGGAGTTCATTTGCAGTGACTAGAGTCCCTGGTGCACGCATTCTTTCTCTGTGTGTCTCTCTTAAATAAATAAGCATACAATTTCATTTCTTCTCCCAAGAAGCCTTTGGGTAGGTAAGAAGCAACTAAGGATGAGAGGTTAAGCAACTTGCTCAGGTTCACACAAGCTAATAAGAAGTGAAGGCTGGCCGTGGTGGCGCACGCCTTTAATCCCAGCACTTGGGAAGCAGAGGTTGAAGGAGCGCTGTGAGCTAAAGGCCACCTTGAGACTACATAGTGGCGAATTCCAGGTTAGCCTGGGCTAGAGTGAGACCTACCTCAAAAAAGAAAGGAGACACTGGGTGTGGTGGCGCACGCCTTTAATCCCAGCACTCGGGAGGCAGAGGTAGGAGGATCACCGTGAGTTCAAGGCCACCCTGAGACTACAGAGTTAATTCCAGGTCAGCCTGGACCAGAGTGAGACCCTACCTTGAAAAACAAACAAAAAAAAAAAAAAAAGAAAGGAAAAAAAGAAAGGGTTGGAGAGATGGCTTAGCGGCTAAGACGTTTTCCTGCAAAGCCAAAGGACCCATGTCAGTCAGATGCACAAGGGGGCCCACACGTCTGCAGTTCGTTTGCAGTGGCTGGAGACCCTGGTGTGCCCATTCTCTATCTGCCTCTTCCTCTCTTCTTCTTCTCTCTCTCTCAAATAAATAAATGAAAAACTAAAGAAGTAAAAAAAGTAGAACTGGAGCCTGGCATGGTGGTGCATGTCTTTAATCCCAGCCCTCAGAGATAGGAGGATCGTCAAGAGTTTGAGTCCACCCTGAGACTTCATAGTGACTTCCAGGTCAGCCTGGGATAGAGTGAAAGCCTACCTTGAAGAAGAAGGAGGAAGAGGAAGAAGAGGAGGAGAAGGAAGAAGGGGAAGAGGAGGGGGAGAAGTAGATCTGGGATGTAAAATCCAGACCAATTCCAGAACCTCTGTTTCTAAGAACAGACGTTGTCTGTGAGTACACGTTCAGTCAAGGAGACTTATTTTCACATGTTGTTGGGAAGGAACATTAGTAGTCCCAGACCAACTCTCTGAAGAATGTAGCAGTTGTGTAACAGAAGCAACAAACAAATTTTTCTTGTTAAAAGCCAGAGATTTGGGAGTAAGGTTGTATGTAACTGTGGCTTAACCTAGCAAATTCTTAGTTAAAATAAGTTGGGGGCTGGGGAGATGATTCAGTGGTTAAAGGCACTTGCTTGCAAAGCCTAATGGCTCAGGATCCATTCCCCAGTGCCCACATAAGCCAGATGCACAAAGGGGCACATGTGCCTGGAGTTTGTTTGCAGGAAGCCCTGGCATTCTCTCTCTCTCATATAAATAAAAAAAAAAATTAAATTAAAAAAATAGGGCTGACTGGGCACAATGGCACATGCCTTTCATCCCAGCACTTGCAAAAGAGAGGTAGGAGGATTGCTATGAGTTCAAGACCAGCCAGAGAGTACACAGTGAATTCCAGGTCAGCCTGGGCTAGAGCGAGACCCTGTCTGAAAAAAAAAAAAAAAAAGGCTGTAGAGATGGCTCAGTGGTTAAGGTGCTTGCTTGCAAAGCTCGATAACCTGGGTTTGATTCCCCAGTACCCACATAAGGCCAGATGCACAAAGTGATACACGCATCTGGAGTTCATTTGCAGAAGCAAGAGGCCCTGGCATACCCATTCTCTCCCTCTCTCCCTCCCCCCCTCCTTGCAAATAAAATAAATAAAATTAAATTAAGTTGGGAGGGCTGGGGGTATAGCCGAGTGTAGACAGCTTGCATAATGTAGGCAAGGCCCTGGGTTAGAACCCTAGCACCAAGAGAGAGAGAGAGAAAAAAAAAAAAATATTCAACTATGAAGGAAATAAAAAAAAAAATTCAACTACGAGGGAAATTTTAAAAAATGCAACTATTGTCTAGAAGTAGATTGCTAGAGCAACAAAAAAAATCCAAAATGTGTGGCATTGTTTTGTGACTAAGCAGTGAGTGGTAAAGAAGTTATTACTGGAGACTGGAAAAAATGGCAGTTCCTCGTTGTACAATGGCAAAGGATTTGGTAATTTTTTGCCCGCATGCATAGAAAGATGGTATCTGCTGAGTGGGCTTGTGCTCTATGGGGAAGATGCTGAGCAGCAGGTTACTACCGGTGGTGTTTGGAAAAGCACTGTAAGAAAGATGATCACAGAAAAGAATGGGTCAGTTTCAGCCAGGCATGGTGGCGCGCGCCTTTAATCCCAGTGCTCAGGAGGCAGAGGTAGGTGGATCACTGTGAGTTCAGGGCCACCCTGAGACTACATAGTGAACTCCAGGTCAGCCTGGACTAGTCTGAGAGTGGGTCAGTTTGGAGTGGCATGGTAGTGTGTGCCTGTAATCCCAGCCATTTGGGAAGCTAAAGCAGGAGGATCACTTAAGCCCAGGAGTTTGTGAACAGCACGGGCAACAAAGGAAACATCCTCTCTAAAACCAAAAAAAAAAAAAAAAAAAAAATGCTGGAGAGATGGCTTAGCAGTTCAGACACTTGCCTGCAAAGCCAAAGGACCTAGGTTCTATTCCCAAGGACCCACATAAGCCAGATGCACAAGGTGGTGCATGTGTCTGGAGTTCGTTTGCAGTGGCTGAAGGCCCTAGCATGCCTATTCATTCTTTCTATCTATCTATCTGCATCTTTCTCTCTCTTAACAGTGCTTATTAAAAAAAAAAAAAAAAAAAAAAAAAGCTGGATGTGGTGGCGCACCTTTGATCCAGCACTGGGGAGGCAGAGGTAGGAGGATCACTGTGAGTTTGAAGCCACCCTGAGATTACATAGTGAATTACAGGTCAGCCTGGGCTAGGGTGAGATCCTATCTCTAGGGAAAAAAAAAAAGCCAGGAGTGGTGATACACTTCTTTAACCCCAGCACTCAGGAGGTAAGAGAATTGCTGTGAACTCAAGGCCAGCCTGGTACTACAAAGTGAGTTCCAGATCAGCCTGGGCTAGCGAGAGACCCTACCTCGAAAACTAAAAAAAAAACAATGATGATGATGATAATAATAATAAGCCAGTTGGAAAGTAGGGAGGAAATGAAAAAACTTCAGCAATCCATAAATTCCAGGATTTTCAGGGTTAAGAGATGTAATTATCTCTCATATCTATTTATTTGGTTTGGGTTTTTTTTTTCTGAGGTAGGGTCTTGCTCTAGCTTATTCCAGGCTGACCTGGAATTCACTTTATGTCCTCAGGGTGGCCTCGAACTCAAGGCTATCCTCCTACCCCTGCCTCCCAAGCGGGATTAAAGGCATGCACCACCATGCCTGGCTTATCTCTCATATTTAGATGGAAAAGATAAAACAGAAAAATGCTAAGTGGTAAGGTTGATTATAACTCAGCCTTGGGGGAAAAAAGCAAGTCAAGTATTTGGCTTGTGGAGCGATCTGACAATTGATTAGGAAGGTATGCGGTACATAGTGCCTGGTGGACAAATGTCCTGGAACTAAAAAGCCTGCAGTAGTGCCTATCCCACAGAGGCCTGACAAGGGCAAGGAGCTTCTAGTTAGTCTAGAAAGAATGCCTTGTCTTAAGTTGTAAGAAAAGCTACTGGCCCCCAAGATGACAGAAATCAAAGATATAAAAGGCAATTGTGGTTGGGTGTGGTGGTGTGCACCTTTAATACCAGCTAAGGTAGGAGCATCTCTGTGACTTAGAGGCCAGCCTGAGGCCACTGTGTGAGGTCCAGCTTAGCCTGGGCTAAATAAAGTGAAACCCTTCCTCATAAAAAAAAAAAAAAAAAAAACCCATTTGGTGTGGGGGAGGGGGTTGAGGTAGGGTCTCATTCTAGCTCAGGCTGACCTGGAACTCATGGCGATCTCCTAACTCTGCCTCCTGAGTGCTGGAATTAAAGGCATGTGCCACCATGCCCGGCCAGCCACTATGTTTTGAGAGGATTGTATGGTTAAGAGCTATCAGGCTGGATTAAAGGAGACTATGACTATTTGAGATTTAAAATGCTCTAATGTTCTTCAGGCTAGACTGGACACAGGCTAAAAATGTTGCCCAGTCCAAAAGGAAATTGTAGAGCTGAGTGTGTTGGCATACGCCTTTAATCTCAGCACTTGGGAGGCAGAGGTAGGAGGATTACCATGAGTTTGAAGCCAGCCTGTGACTACATTGTGAATGCCAAAAAAAAAAGAAATGGCATTGGAGACTACAACTTCCTTTTTTTTGTTTTTGGATTGTTGAGGTAGTGTTCCACTCTAGCCCAGGCTGACCTGGAATTCACTATGTAGTCTCAGGGAGGCCTCAAACTCATGGGAATCCTCCTACCTCTGCCTCCTGAGTGCTGGGATTAAAGGCGTGTGCCACTATGCCTCACTCCAATGACATTTTTTTTTTAAATTTTTTTGTTTATTTATTTATTTGAGAGCAACAGAGAGAGGAAGAGGCAGTTATATATATATATATAGAGAGAGAGAGAGAATGGGTGCACCAGGGCCTCCAGCTGCTGCAAATGAACTCCGGACGTGTGTGCCCCCTTGTGCATCTGCCTAACGTTGGTCCTGGGGAATCAAGCCTCGAACCAGGGTCCTTAGGCTTCACAGGGAAGCGCTTAACCGCTAAGCCATCTCTCCAGCCCTCCAATGACATTTTCATATATATGTATATATATAATTTTTTTGTACTTATATTTGAGAGAGAAAGAGGCAAATAAACAAGGAATGGGCACACCAGGGCCTCCAGCTGCTGCAAACAAACTCCAGAAACATGTGCCACCCAGTGCAATCTGGCTTACATGGGTCCTGGGGAATCAAACCTGGATCCTTTAGCTTTGCAGGCTAGTGCCTTAACAGCTAAGCCATCCCTCCAGCCTTCCCATGCTATTTTTAAATGTGGCCAAAGAGAATGGTGGAAAAGCAAGGACCTTCTAGAGGACTGGGCAACAGCCCTGGAGAACAGTGAGTAGGCCAACTGATCCTTTTGCTGAGGAGCAGGGCCTTGCAGCCTCTGCTGAGCAGGACTTCAGAACTGCTGTGAATCAGTGTGTGCAGCGCTCCGGTTCCTCCTGAGCACTGGTCGTCATGGTCCCATTCCCTGATGGCACACTGAGGGTCTGTGCAAAGCAGATGGCTCGTCTTCTTACTTTACAGGTTTCTAGATCAAGAGACACTACATCCACACTCAACACTAAGGTGATCTCAGTATTCCAGAAGATAAGGTAAGAGGGTAACAAGTCCAAGGCCAGGCTGAGCCACATGTTATATGACCTTGACTCAAAAAAAAAAAAAAAATGTGGGCTGGAGAGATGGCTCAGCAGTTAAGGCTATTTGCCACAAAGCCTAAGGACCCAGGTTTGATTCCCCAGTACCCACGTAAGCCAGATGCACAAGGTGGCGCATGCTTCTGGAGTTTGTCTGCAGTGGCTAGAGGTCCTGGTGCACCCATTCTCTCTCTTTCTTTATCTCTCTCTCTCGAATAAATTAAATTAAATCTAAAAAATTATAATAATGCCAGCTGAGTGTGGTGGCACACACCTTTAATCCCAGCACTTGGGAGGCTGAGGTAGGAGGATCACTGTGGACCTTCTTTCTATCTATAGTTTAATGGTTAGGGTACTTGACTGCAAAGCCTAGACACCCAGGTCAAATTCTCCAGGTCCCACATAAGCAAGATACACAAGGTAGTGTGTGCATTTGGAGTTTGTTTGCAGTGGCTAGAGGCCCTGGCATGCCCATTTGCTCATTCTCAATCACTTTTTCTCTCTTATTGTCTGTCTCAAATAAAGCCTGGTGTGGTAGCACATGCCTTTAAACCCAACACTTGAGAGGCAGAGGTAGGAGGATTGCTGTGAGTTCGAGGCCACTCTGAGAGTACATAGTGAATTCCAGGCCAGCCTGGGCTGGGGAGTTCTTTTTCAGCAGATAACACACCCTGGTGCACATTCAAATTCTCTCTCTGTCTACCTCCCCTCTCTCACAAATAAATACATTTTAAGAAATAAGTAAAAGTGAAAATGGGCATGGTGGTGCATGCCTTTAATCCAAGTACTCAGGAGGCAGAAGCAAGAGGACTGCCATGCGTTCAAGACTGCCCTAAGAATACATAGTGAATTCCAGGTCAGCCTGGGCTAGAGAGAAACCCTACTTCAAAAAAGCTACCATCTGGTGGCAGTGACCTTGGGATGACTCAGAAGGCACCATGGTGTTGAGAAGTGACAGAGGAATGCTCAGCACTGCAATATCTCTATCCCACCTTCCAAGGCTCAGGGTCCATTGCAGAAGAGGTGGCAGAAAGAATATAAGAGCCAAAGGAAGGGTAGGACTCCTTACAACGTGCTCCTCCAGACACAAAATGGCCTGGATATCCATGACCTCACAGTGCCTGATACTACCTACACAAGACCATCATAAGAGGAGGAAAAGATGATGACATCAAAATAAGAGAGACTGATTGAGATGGGGAGGGGATATGATGGAGAATGGAGTTTCAAAGGAGAAAGTGGGGGAAGGGAGGGAATTGCTAACAATTATGGAAGTTGTCAATAGAAATAAATAAATTAAATTTTTTAAAGCTATCATCTGGTTTACATCTTGTAGGAAACAACCTCCAGGCGCCACCTTCTTCGCTTAGCCCACTCGAGGGCGGGGCCTCACCAAGGCTGCGCGCAGGGTGAACAGTCCAGTATATCTGCAGGCAGGTAGCTTGGTTCTTCATGCGACGGTGGCATGCGCAGCCTATCAGAGAGCTGTTCCTGAGTTGTCGCGCTGCCTCCAGGCAGTCTGCAGACATGGAAGACATGCCCTCCTCTGAGGGCCATGGGGTGCTTGGGCTGGAGGTGCAGGATCCCAGGTGGTGATAGGCAGCCTTGCAAGCGGGGTCAGCCTGGCACTTTTTCTTGGCCTGGATACAGCTGTTGGTGAGCCTGCTCTCTGTGGGCACTGAGTTTCCTGTGGGGAGAGACAGGCCAGGTTAAGATGCACATGAGGTCAAAGAAGCTATCTGGATGGGGCTGGAGAGATGGCTCAGTGGTTAGAGGCGCTTTGCTGCAAAACCTGTCTTCTCCTCTCCAGGTTTAATTCCCCAGCTGCCCACTTTTAAAAGCCAGATGGGTATTTATTCTCAGAGGCAAAATACCCTGGTGCTCCCATATACACCCCCCCCATACAGAAATGAATAAAATAGCTTTCTGAGCAGGTCATGGCAGTGTACGCCTTTAATCCCAGCACTTGGGAGGCAGAAGTAGGAGGATCATCCTGAGTTCGAGGCCAGCCTGAGACTACATAGTGAATTCCAGGTCAGCCTGGGCTAGAGTGAAACCCTACCTCCAAAAAAAAAGAAAGAAAGAAATAAAGAAAAAAGAAAAGAAATAATAATTATAAATAGCTGT
>NC_059114.1:46893071-46912244 GCF_020740685.1 Jaculus jaculus | reverse complement strand
CTGGGATTAAAGGCATGCACCACCATGCCCAGCTTTCCATGTATCTTTGAGAAGAATGTGTATTTGGTCACTACTGGATATAGTGTGCTATAGATCTGAGGGATAGCTAGTAGACTCCCTGCAGGTCAAGTGGGGCAGGCAGCTCACATTATATTCTCATACTCAGTCTTCCCTCTGAAGAAGCTGTTGAGCGCCCATAGTAATGGTGGCGATGGCAATCAATACTTACACAGCGCATCCTCTATGACAGATTACAGGAAATCCCTTATTTAGTCCCATCACACGCTTACCTTTGTACCCCAAGCAGTTGTTCCTCAGTATAAGTGGAGTTCCCGTCTCCCTGCCAGGTCTGATTCCACTCATGCTCAGACTTCTTTTCCTTTTGTGCCTTCATGCAGCTACAGCAACCACAGGGGTCATGACTCTCGGGGGTTTTGTCTTCTGGGTATTTGTTTCTTCTAACTGCATCAATGTAAGCTGCAAAGGAAGAGTCTCTCCAGAACACATCAATTTTGTACCTTTTTTGTACTTTGTATTTTTTCCCTTTCTTTCTTTTTCTTTTCTTTTCTTTTTTCGTGTGTGTGTGTGTGTGTGTGTGTGTGTGTGTGTGTGTGTGTGTGTTAGGGCTCCACTCTAGCCCAGGCTGACCTGGAATTTACTATGTAGTCTCAGGCTGACCTTGAACTTATGGTGATCCTCCTACCTCTGCTGCCCGAGTGCTGGGATTAAAGGCATGCGCCACAGCACCCAGCCCTTTTCTTTCTTTTTTTTTTTCTTTAGTGAGACAGGCTGGTTGTGAACTAGTGATTCTCCTGCCTCAGCCTTCCTCATGCTGGGATTATAAGCCTGTACCACAGAGCCCAACTTTACAATTCTGCTACTTTCCTTAACTTTCTGGGAGGCTGCTTGTATAGGTAAAAGCAAATAAGAGTGAGGAATAGACTCTATAGAAATCATATTGACTTTTTGTTTGTCTGTTTTGTTTGTTTCGAGGTAGGGTCTCACTCTATCCCAGGCTGACCTGGCATTTACTATGTAGTCACACCCTGGCCTCAGACTCACAGTGGTCCTCCTACCTCTGCCTCTGGAGTGCTGGGATCAAAGCCGTGTGCCACCATGCCCACCTTCATGTTGACTTTTATTCAAAACTAAACAAACTTCTTCCCTGAGAAATCATATAGAAGAAATGGGAAGCACCCAAGAAATAATTTAAAGTGTCAGAAATATGAAGCACAGAAAGTTCACCATACTCACTCAGCAAATTACCCTGAGAAAGAAAGGAGCTCATGAGGCTTCTACCCAATACTCTGCCTATTTCCCTGTGCTCCTTGATCAGAGGTGATAAGTGTTCATAAAACAACACTTTTCTTGCAATGCCTCCTACCCTTAAGATATAAAGTTCCTACTAACAGGTACTGAAGTAATATGTACCAAGACAATTAGCTAGATAGATCAGAGGGTGAGACCTACTCCAGCCCACAAAGATGTTACAGTGCAATGGAAGAGGGTTCAGGAAATCGAAACACCTACAGAATGTAAAGGGTACGGCCCGCAGTCCCATCACAGGACAAGACTCTCCTGTCTAGTCAGGGGAGGGGGGAGGGGCTTTAAAAATGTTTTTTCTTGGGCTGGAGAGATGGTTTAGTGGTTAAGGAGTTTGCCTGCAAAGCCTAAGGACCCAGGTTTGATTCCCTAGTACCCATGTAAGCCAGATGCACAAGATGACACACACATCTAGAGTTTGTTTGCAGTGGCTGGAGGCCCTGGCATGCCTATTCTCTCTCTCTCAAATATTTTTTTTTTAATCTTTGTTCTTGCTGAACATGGTGACACATGCCTTTAATTGCAGCACTCAGGATGCTAAGTTAGGAGAATCACTGCGAGTTTGAGGCCAGCCAGAGACTACATTCTGAATTCCAGGTCGGCCTAGGGTAGAGTGAGACTCTACCTCAAAAAAATTTTTGTTCTTTTATCCTGCTCACATCCTCAGTGACTACCCATCCTTCTTTGACATGCATCCTGTAAGTCTGCCTGTCTAGCTCCCAGATAGCGTTCATGTGCTGGATGTAGCACTTTCTCCACGGAGCCTCCCTTGGCACCCAGGTTATCTATGTTGGAAGCTTTGTCAGTGTGCTGTCCACACCCCCGACCTTGCTGTGTTAGCCCAGGAACTTACTGGCCGTGTTTTGTAATTGGCTGTTAACCGGTCAAACTCTCTCAGTGGACTGACAGTTCTGTGAGCTCAGGGACCCGCGTCTGTCAAATTCCCCCTGCAGAATCGGCATAATGCAGGACACATAATAGGTATTAGATCAATACTTTTTTTTTTTCCTTTGGCCTGGCCGTAGAAAAGGAAAAGGACAGACAGCCTATTGATCCTGATGAAGCCTTGAGGGGAGGGATGGACAAGATCAAACCAGGAATGAGGGCCAGATGACCTAGTGTGAAACAGTTGTCCCTGAGGGACAGAAAGCAGCACTCTGCTGGCCGCCCAGTCACCGGGGTCCAGGAGGGCCTGGACAGCCGCGGGCTCTGGGCGGGGACCCCCGAGGCAACAAGTCGTCCCAGTGACTTATCTCCCTGCAGGGACCCCTGCCCGGGGCCGGCGAACCCTGCTCTGGACCCCGGCGTCTGCCCTGCAGTCCCCCACCGCGTCCGGAGCCCCGCTCAGGCTGAGCATCTTCTCACGGCTTCCATCCTTCATCTCAGGCCCAGGATCTTACGCTCCTCAGCAGCCGCATCCCTGATCGCCCGTAACGCTGCCTTGTCCCACCCTCCCAGTCAGGACCTGGTACCTTCGGTCCAGCGCTCCCCGCTGCCCAGAGTGGCCGCCATACCGGTTCCCGGTCAGCAGGTCCGCCGAGGCTCCCAGGTCCCCGAGGCTGAAAGAGAAAGGGCGCGGAGCGCGGGGCACGCCGGTCATTGTAGTTTAGCCCGGATGGACTGCCGCGGCGCGGGACTACAATTCCCGGCGGGTCCAGGAGAGAGGCTGTCAGATGCAGATGCTCGCGCAGAGTGAGGCCTGTGGCGTTGCAGCTGCTATTGATTCTGCCTTACCTTATATAGTGGGCATAGTGACTTCTGTCAGAATTAACCCTGACAACATGCAAGGGTCTTGTCTAGGAAGGGCTTCGCCAACTACGGGCCAGAGAGGAATAGTTTACTATTCTATTCAGGGATGCCATTATATATATATAAATATATATATGTATGTATATATAGTAGTCATATATATATATATATATATATATATATATATATATATATATATATATATATATATATATATGATTTAAAGCAAAAGAGCGGAAGAGAGAGATAATGAGAATGAATGGGCATACCAGGGCCTCTAGCCATTGTTAACGAACTCCTGATGCATGCACCACTTTGTGCATCTGGCTTTACATGGGTACTGGGGAATAGAACCTAGGTCATCAGGCTTGTAAGCAAGCTTACTTGCTCTTTTGCTTGCTCTCTCTCTCTTTATTTCTTTCTTTCTCTCTCTCTCTCTCTCTCTTTCTTTTGTGTGTGTGTGTGTGTGTGTGTGTGTTTGTTGTTGTTGTTGTTGTTGTTTTTACAAGGTAGGGTCTTGCTCTAGTCCAGGCTGACCTGGAATTCAGTATGTAGTCTCAGGGTTGCCTCACACTCATGGAAATTTTCCTATCTGCACCTCCCAAGTGCTGTGATCAAAGGCGTGCACCACCATTCCTGCCAAGCACCTTTCTTTCCTCGCTGAGCCATCTGTCTAGCTTAGGATGTCTCTTTTTTTTTTGGTAGTACTAGGGATTGAACCTATGGCCTCACACATTATAGGCAAGTTCACTACCACTGAGCTACATTCCTAGCTCTAGGATGTCCTTTTTAAATATCCACCAATGCCTGTTCTGTGAAAAATCTGTGTTAGGACCCAGAGATTCAACGATGGCTTCAGGGATGCCAAACCCAGCTCTGGGAAGTGTAATGACCATGAAACTTGGTAAACTTAACGGTTAGACAGCAATCTAACTTTTCCCTATCCTCCAACAGTCAAAATCCAGCTCCTCAAGCATCAGAGGGAATGCTAGGGGTCAGTGTGTCAGAGGTAGTGAGGAAAAAAAAAGGGCAAGTTTGGGGGCTTGTATCACAAGCCTTACTTTGCCAGTCCTTATTCTACTTGTGAGCTTTTTCTACCTTTATTCAGCCAGTCCTTCCTTTGGCCTGCCTTTTTTTTTTATTATTTTTATTTTTATTTTTCAAGGTAGGGTCCCACGCTAACTCAGGCTGACCTGGAATTTACTATGTAGTCTCAGGGTGGCCTCGAACTCATGGCGATCCTCCTACCTCTGCCTCTCGAGTGCTGGAATTAAAGATGTGTGCCACTGCACCCGGCTCTCTCTCTCTTAAATAAATATTTTTTTAAGTTGGTGAAAAAAAATCTACTACCACCCCCAAGTCTGGTTTGCCTGTCATTTTCTTGATGGCTATGAGGTGGGGCGGGGGATGGGGCAGATGGTCTAGGTGCTCCATTTGTAAGGGATGTTACAAATGATTGTTTGGGAGTTTTCAAATGTATGTTGTTTTTTTCCCCTGTAGGCTGGGGCATATAATTCAGCAATAGAGTACTTGACTAGCATGGGTTCAATCCCTAGTATCAGAAGAAGAAGAGGGAAAAAAAAAGAACAAAGGACAAATTAGTCATGTTGATGCATACCTATAATTCCAGAATTCGAGGAAGTAGACTCAGGATCAGGAGTTCAAAGCCAGCCTTATCTACATTAAAAGATCGAAGCCAGAGTTGCCTACATGAGAGCCTGTCTCAAACAAATGACAACAACAAGGAAAAAGCAAAAAGTAAAGATGTGGTGGCACATATCTGAGGTGACAGCACTCATGAGACTGAGGCAGGAGGATTCTAAATTTGAGGGCAGTCTGAGATATACAATGTGACTTGTCTCAAATAAATGAAGAAAATATGACAAAGTAAATCAGTATGAGAAGGATTATCCATCATAATTAGATGGATTGCATTATGTTCTTAAACTTAGAGACAAAGGACACACCAAAACCAAGGAATGAGCCAAAGGCCCAGATCAGGGACCATGGGCCTATGGCCCGTGCATATATTTCAGGCAGTAGTGTGCTTATAGAAGCCTAGATCCTGACAGACCCACTAGTGTTCTGTGGTTGAGTGACCTGATCAGAAACTTCCATCAGGTAGTTGTACATAAAAAGGAAGGATTTTTGCTTTGGGACATAAACAGCCTGCTTCTAGAAGATGGCCAGCTAAGATAGGGTACACCTTGATTTCTAGAATCACAGGGTTAAGGTCGGCAAGTACAGATGTTCAAGTACCATGGTATTTGGTTATGAGTAGAGGTACTTGCTTGAGAAGTACTATGAATTATAGAACTACTTATGGGCTGGAGAGATGCTCAAGTGGTTAAGGCCCTTGTTGCAAAGCCTAAGGACTGAGGTTCAATTCCCCAGTACCCATGTAAGCCAGATGCACAAAGTGCAGCATGCATCTGGAGTTCATTTGCAGACCTTACCTAGGAAAAAAAGAAACACACAAAAAATGTTCAGCAACCTTCTCAGTGACTGCAATGAAAGTGAGCCCTTCAGCTCATTTATACCTCCACTAATATCTGTAGATGCATCTGTTGCTGACTTGTATCACTTGGAAAAACTTAGAAATCCAAACCAAACTATTGCCAACACTTGTGTGTTGGCTGTTGCCTCTATTCCCCAAGTACCTAGCAAAAACAATTTCTGCTGTCAGATTCAGTCTCTGCACTTTGCACTGCATGGAGGAGCCAAGGAAGAGCAGCTGGAAGGGAAGTAAGGGAAAAGTAACGTCTACAAACTGGCATCATAGTGCACACCTGTAATCTCAGGCCAGCCTGGGACACATGAGATCCTGTCACCAAAAACAAAACAAAAACAAAAAGCTAGGTGTGGTGGCACACGCCTTTAATCCCAGCATTTGGGAGGCAGAAGTAGGAGGATTGCTGTGAGTTCAAGGCCACCCTGAGACTACATAGTGAATTCCAGGTCAGCTTGAGCTAGAGTAAGACCCTACCTCAAAAAACAAAACAAAACAAAACAAAAAAACATGGGCTGGGGAGATAGCCCAGTGGTTAAAGGAACTTGCTTGCAAAGCCTACAGGCCTAGGTTCAATTCTCCAGGACCCATGTGAACCCAGATGCAGAAAGTGTTGCATGCATATGGAGTTCATTTGCAGAGACCAGAAACCCTGTCACACAAATTCTCTCTCCTCTTGCATATAAGTAAATAAATAAAATGTTTTAAAAACCCCTCTCCCATCAAAAATACCCACCCCATAAAATTGGGGATCTACAAACTAGTTCTCAACACTTTTAGAGAGAATATCCACAAATTCAGGAGGAGACTGGTAATCAGGGCCACAAATGTTGTCTAGCAAATTCACATAGAGTTTAGGACTAGCCTAGCTTTGGGAAATTATGTGCCAAAGTAAGGCAAAGGGGGCCTGGAGCTACTTTTCTATCAGTTCTTTCCACTTAAAAAAATTATTTAGCCGGGCGTGGTGGCTCTCACCTTTAATCCAGGCTCTTGAGAGACAGAGGTAGGAGGATCACTGTGAGTTCGAGGACACCCTGAGACTACATAGTGAATGCCAGGTCAGCCTGAGCTAGAGTAAGACCCTACTTCAGAAAAAATAAAATTATTTAGTTATTTGCACGTGTGTGTTTGCACATGGGTGTGCACACATGCCTATAGAGGAATATGCTGGGGTGTTTTCCCACTGCAAATGAACACCAACTAGAAGCTTGTGCCTTTTCTGCATCTGGCTTTCAGGGGTGGCTTGGTAATTGAAGCTAGGCCTGCAGGCTTTGTAAGCAAGCACCTTTAACTGAGCTATCTTCCTAGCTCCAAATCTCCTCAGATTTATTTTTATTTTTCAACTTTTTAAAAATGTTTTATTTAGGGCTGGAGAGATGGCTTAGCGGTTAAGCGCTTGCCTGTGAAGCCTAAGGACCCCGGCTCGAGGCTCGGTTCCCCAGGTCCCACGTTAGCCAGATGCACAAGGGGGCGCATGCGTCTGGAGTTCGTTTGCAGAGGCTGGAAGCCCTGGCGCGCCCATTCTCTCTCTCTCCCTCTACTTGTCTTTCCCTCTGTGTCTGTCGCTCTCAAATAAAAAAAAAATGTTTTATTTGGGCTGGAGAGATAGCTTAGCGGTTAAGCGCTTGCCTGTGAAGCCTAAGGACCCCGGCTCGAGGCTCGGTTCCCCAGGTCCCACGTTAGCCAGATGCACAAGGGGGCGCACGCGTCTGGAGTTCGTTTGCAGAGGCTGGAAGCCCTGGCACGCCCATTCTCTCTCTCTCCCTCTATCTGTCTTTCTCTTTCTGTCGCTCTCAAATAAATAAATTAATTAATTTTAAAAAATGTTTTATTTATTTATTTGAGAGAGAGAGAGAGAGGAAGGGAGGGACAGAATGGGCAAGTCAGGGCTTTTATCTGTTGCAAACCAACTCCAAACGAATGCGCCCCCTTGTGTCTTATGTGAGTCCTGGGGAATTGAACCAGGGTCCTTTGGCTTTGCAGGCAAATGCCTTAACCACTAAGCCATTTCTCCAGCCCTGTTTTTCAACTTTTAAAATTACAGCCTGGACCAGAGTGAGACCCTACCTTAAAAAAAAAAAAATTGTTGATGGGGTTAGAGAGATGGCTTAGCAGATAAAGGCACTTGCTTGCAAAGCATGATGGTCCAGGTACAATTCTCCAGTACCCACATAAAGCCAGATGCATGTGGAGTTGGTTTGCAGTGGCAGAAAACCCTGGTGTGTGCCCATTTTCCTTCTCCCTTTCTCTCTCTCTGCTTGCAAACAAGTAAATATTTGTTGAGTTGTAGCAGCTTTTGCTGGAGGTACTGAGCTTTGCCCCATCCAAGACTGACAAGTTCCTTTTGTCTATTGAGGCCTGTGTATCTGAGCTGGTTACTTGTTCTTCCATAGGAGGAGAAAAGAAATGAGATGACATTCTGACACACACACACACACACACACACACACACACACCGCTAGCTGCTCCTGTTTAAGACCATGTAGTCTTGCGTAAGAAAAGGGAGGAAATTGTAAATGGTCACCATCCTGTTGTCTAGACATCAAGGAAGAGATGAGTTCTCAAGGAAGCTACAAGGGCAGCAGAAGACTGTACTCGGATTTCCTGTCAGAGGTGGGGTCTTGTATTTACATAAATAATAGGATCCTTCCCAAGACTCCCCTCTAATACAGTTTGCTGTGAGCAGCATTCGGCACTCAACCTCCCCAAAGGATAGTTACTTAGCAACAGGGAAAATCAACGTGGATCATGCGGTGCTGTGGTGTCAGCAGCAGGGTAAGAATCTCCAACATATTAATACCAGTTCACCTCCCCCCACATATAAATACCTTATGACTAACAGCTCATATGTGCAGGACATTGTCCAGAGTCAGGGGAAATTTTGTGGCCTTGTAATGGAGATGTCAAAGGAGTTACCTAGAGTGAAACCCATGTCCTTGACTTGAGCAGTCCAGTATGCTAAGCAGCTGTACTAAGTGTCCATGGTAGAATGATGACCACAGAATTCTAGACATTGTTATGTCACCTGGAAGGTTCTATCACAATGAGGGATTTTTATATTAGAACTGAGAGTAAGTGATGTGCTTTTGGCAGTGTAGTTTAAATATATATGTTCTCTCTTTAAAGCAGTTATTTATTATTTTAGTATTTTTATTTATTTGTTTGAGAGAGAGGGAAAGAGCTAGAGAGGGACAGAGAGATGGGTGCGCCAAGGCCTCCAGCCACTACAAACAAACTCTAGACGCATACACCACCTTGTGCATCTGGCTTACATGGGTCCTGGGGAATTGAACCTGGGGCCTTTAACTTTATAGGTGAGCGCCTTAACTGCTAAGCCAGCCCTAAATTAAATATATATGAACTTAGGTCAGTGATGTAGCTTAGTTAATAGAGTGTTTGTAAGGTATGGGTTCAGTTCCCAACACTGAAGGAACAGGGTATAATGCTAAACACCTGTTATCCTAGCACTTGAGAGGTGGAAGCAGGATGATCACAGGTTCAAGGTTATCCTTGGATGTATAACAAGTTCCAGGCCAGCCTGGGATACATGAAGCTCTGTTTAAATTTTTTTTTTTCTTTTTTGAAGTAGGGTCTCACTGTAGCCCAGGCTGACCTGGAATTCACTATGTATTCTCAGGGTGGCCTCAAACTCACAGAAATCCTCCTACCTCTGCCTCCCAAGTCCCGGGATTAAAGGCATGTGCCACCACGCCCAGCTTTGTTTCAATTTTTAAAAATAATTTTATTTATTTATCTTCAAGCAAAGGGAGATACAGAGAATAGATGTGCCAAAGCCACTAGCCACTGCAAACAAACTCCAGCTGCAAGTGCCTCTTTGTGCATCTGATTTTACCTGGGTACTGGTGACTCAAACTCAGGTTGTTAGACTTTCTAGGCAAGTGCCTTAGTCTCTAAATAATCTCTCCAGCCCTCAGGAAGTGCACCACTACATACAAGTAGCCCTCAATTAAATTTTTATTTATTTATTTTATATTTATTTGAGAGAGAAGGAGAGAGAATGGGCACACAAGGGTCTCCAGCAGCTACAAAAGAGCTCTAGACCCATGCCACCTTGTACATCTGGGTTACGTGGGTCCTGGGGAATCAAACCTGGGTCCTTAGGCTTCACAGGCAAGTGCCTTAACCTGCTAATCCATCTTTCCAGCCCTAGCCATCAATTTTTTTGATTTTCGAGGTAGGGTCTTGCTCTATCCCAGGCTGACCTGGAATTCACTATGTAATTCCAGGCTGGCCTCAAACTCACAGAGAACCTTCTACTCTTGCCTCCAGAGTGTGGGGATTAAAGGCGTACATGAGGGCTGGAAAGATGGCTTAGCGGTTAGGCGCTTGCCTGTGAAGCCTAAGGACCCCGGTTCAAGGCTCGGTTCCCCAGATCCCACGTTAGCCAGATGCACAAGGGGGCGCACGCGTCTGGAGTTCGTTTGCAGAGGCTGGAAGCCCTGGCGCGCCCATTCTCTCTCTCTCCCTCTATCTGTCTTTCTCTCTGTGTCTGTCACTCTCAAATAAATAAATAAAAAAAAAAAAAAAAAAAAAGGCGTACTTGACCATGCCTGGCTTCAATTTTTCTTTTCTCTTTTCTTCCCTTCCCTTCCCTTCCCTTCCCTTCCCTTCCCTTCCCTTCCCTTCCCTTCCCTTCCCTTCCCTTCCCTTCCCTTCCCTTCCCTTCCCTTCCCTTCCCTTCCCTTCCCTTCCCTTCCCTTCCCTTCCCCTCCCTTCCCCTCCCTTCCCCTCCCTTCCCCTCCCTTCCCCTCCCCTCCCCTCCCCTCCCCTCCCCTCCCCTCCCTTCCCTTCCCTTCCCTTCCCTTCCCTTCTCTTCTCTTCTCTTCTCTCCTCTCCCCTCCCCTGGTAGGCTGAAGTAGGAGGATCACCATGAGTTCAAAGCTACCCTGAGACTACATAGTAAATTCCAGGTCAGCCTGGGTGAAAGTGAGACTCTACCTCAAACCCCCCTGTCCTCCCAAAAGAAGTTGAAACAGAACTGGCAGGTGCAAGAGGTCTGAGGAGATGGCTCATGGCACAGCATTTAAAGGTGCTTGCTTGCAAAGTTTTTGACCTGGGTTCAATTCTGCAGCCACCCATATAAAGTTGGACAAGCATGCATTTGTAGTGACAAGAAATCCCTGGTAGCCCATACACATATACACAAGCAAATAAATTAATGTTTTAGGGCTGGAGGGATGGCTTAGCAGTTAAGGCACTTGCCTGCAAAGCCAAAGGACCCTGATTTGGTTCCCCAGAACCCTTGTAAGCCAGATGCACAAGGGTCACATGCTTCTGGAGTTTGTTTTCAGTGGCTGGAGGCTCTGGCGTGCCCATTCTCTCTGCCTCTTCCTCTCTCTCTCAAATAAATATTTATAAATAAATAAAATATTTTTTAAAGTAATGTTTGATAAAGGTGGATTGGGGAAGAAGTGGCAGAAAGAATGTTAAGAGCCAAAAGAAGGGGAGGAGTGCTTTGCAATACTGTCTTCCAGACACAAAGGGACCATGGAATTCAGGACCTCACAATGGCAGATGCTACCTACACAAAACCTGCATAATAAGAAATTTTTAAAAAATGATGACATTGAAATAGAAAAGAGCTGGATGTGGTGGCTCACAACTTTCATCCCACAGCACTTGGGAGGATGAGGTAGGAAGATAGACGTGAGTTTGAGGCCAGCCTGGAGCAAATACAAAAGAGAGGGGGGGGGGGGGAGAGAAGGCATGGTGGCGCACGCCTTTAATCCCAGGACTCGGGAGGCAGAGGTAAGAGGATCGCAGTGAGTTTGAGGCCACCCTGAGACTATTCCAGGTCAGCCTGAGCTAGAGTAAGACCTTACCTTGAAAAACAAAAACAAACAAACAAAAAATTGAACTCCAGGTCATCATTTTAATATAAGTAGAAAGGATCAGTCCATCTCATCATTTTCTTGGCCCTTGTTTTATGGACTCCTCATTCCTGAGATTCTGAGAGGAAGGAAGAACAGGCCACATTTCTCAAGTGGCTTCCATGTGGGAAGGAGTCTGTCATGTGAGTAGATTGCTTCCAGATCTAGAGGAATGCAGTGTCCTTTAGAGCTTGTCACAGACATGAAATAAACTTATATATGGTTTGTTGTCTCCATGTCTTCCGTATGTTCATGGGGCAGCCACATCATACTTAGACCCGTGGGGACCCAGGTCACTTTTAAAGAACCTACAAAATAAATATACAATGAGGAAAGGTGAACTTGGGAAGGGCAGGGTAGGGAAGTAGAGAGAGGAGCCTTGGTCTCTGAACATAGACTTAGCTTTTCTGGCTAAGGAACCTGACTTGCAAGGAAGGTGGGGAGAGTGGGTACATTTGGGAAAGAAGGGAAAGAAACAAAGCTGGGCATGGAGGCGCACGCCTATTGAATTATTCCAGGTCAGCCTGGACTCGAAAAACAAAAACAACAAAAAAAAAAAAAAAAAAAAAGGGCTGGAGAGATGGCTTAGCAGTTAAGCACTTGCCTGTGAAGCCTAAAGACCCCGGTTCGAGGCTCGATTCTCCAGGACCCATGTTAGCCGGATGCACAAGGGGGCGCATGCATCTGGAGTTCGTTTGCAGTGGCTGGAAGCCCTGGCGTGCCCATTCTCTCTATCTACCTACCTCTTTCTCTGTTACTCTCAAATAAATAAAAATGAACAAAATTTAAAAAAAAAAAAGAAGAAAAGAAAGAAGCAAAAATGTACCTTTTCTGCTGGGGAGCAGCCCTTACTGTTGTTCATGTTGATATTCTTCATGGAGACGAGGGTGATGTAGTCATTTTCTCTATTGGCTGTGGAGGAGCTGGAGTGGGTCAGAAGTCTAAGTTACAGAGAAGAACTGACAGGGCAACGGAGAGTCAGAGGACAGTGGGGGAGGTGCATCTCGACACTCTCTTTCAAAAACTTCTGTACTGACCTGGAATTCACTATGTCGTCTCAGGGTGGCCTTGAACTCACAGTGATCCTCCTACCTTTGCCTCCCAAGTGCTGGGATTAAAGGCATGCGCCACCACACCCAGCACAGTTAATTTAATATACAATGTGAAATCACATCTACCTTGAAGAACTGCTATAAAAGTTTGAAAAATATTACAAATTATATGTCAATTTGCATGGTACGTAATAGGTATTTATAAAGAGGTTTTGTTGGGCTGGAGAGAGTACTTAGTGGTTAAGGCACTTGCCTGTGAAGCCTAAAGACCCAGGTTCAATTTCCCATTACCCATGTAAGCCAGATGCACAAGGTGGTGCATACATCTGGAATTTGTTTGCAGTGGCTGAAGGCCCTGGCATGCCCATTCTCTCTCTGCCTCTCATTCTCTCTCAACTAAATAAATAAATAAATAAATAAAATAAAATAAAGCAAGACATTGTAGAAAGAGGTTCTATAGTTTAGAGGCATATTTTACACTAAAATTTATTTATTTTTATTTGTAAGCAGAGAGAGAGAAAATACGAGAGAGGGAATGGACGCTCCAGAGCCTCTTCCACTGCAAACAAATTCCAGATGCATGTACCACTTTGTGCATCTGACTTTGCATGAGTACTAGGGAACCGAACCAGGGCCGTCAGGCTTTGCAAGCAAGCACTTTTAACTGCTGACCCATTTGTCCAATGTCCACATTTTACATTAAAATGAGCATCCATAGGCTTTTTATGAAAAGGCAGTAGAGGATGAGCCCTGTGGCTAAAGAGCCCAGTTCATCTCTGCTCACCTGACAGCGCTTCTGGCCTAGTACCTTTACCCCAGCTTCAGTGGGTGTATGTCTGTCTGTGTGTGGTGTGTGGTTTGTATGGTCTGTGAGTGTGATTTGGTGGGGCAGTGCAGTATACATGTGTGCACATGCATGTGTGCAGAAGGCAGCAACTGTTGCCTTCATCTTGGAGTGGGAGTTTGGGTGTCTGATGGATGGTTCTTCCTCACCCATCTGACAGTCTTACCTTTCAGATAGCCCGGAGCTCCCTGGCTTCTGTGGATCTGTAAAAGCCCAAGAGCACAGACTCACTCGGGTCCTGTGCTATATCATTCAGAAGCCCAGTTCCCCTCAGAGTCCACCCGCTCATCAAGTGATGCTTACGCTGCATTCCTTCCCTCCCTCAGCCCAGGCCCCATCTCAGTCTCTGAGCACGGGGAAGGGAGCCCAGCAGGTCAAGTACCTTCCGACTCCTTGTTCTTCCGACACTTAAACCTTAGACTGACCACACCAACTAGAACGATCACCACAACCACTAGGATGACAATGAAGCTGATAACACCTGCGCAGGGAAGAGATGGGGTGCATGGGAGGGGAAGGAGAGGATGGCGGGGGAGAGAAGAGTCCAAATTCCCTTTGTAGGGAAGTGCTGTATAGACAGGCTCTGGGCGTAAAGTGAATCCCACTTCTCCCAGAACAATGAATGTCTGTCAGCCTGCTGCACCTTGCTATGGGGAGCACCTCAGCCCAGCACCCTCCTCCCATAAGAGCCAAGAAGAGCTAGCTGGAGGGCCACTTGAACCTCCCATCATGGCCGTGCTCCTCAGCCAGCTCCTCCTGGAATTAATGACTGAGGTATGAACTTGGAATCCCAGACTCAGTGCAAGTCGACTCTCAAGGTGGGGTCCCTTCCATGCTCCATCCTTCCCTCCTTTTCTCACCAAAGGCAGCCACGGTGAGTACCGTCTCTGATGTGGGACTGGGTAAGATGGTCATGTCGTCATTTGTCCTCAGACTTGTGGTAACTGAATTGGGAGTAGCATTCAGAGACGCTTCTGAAGTAGAGTGGAGTTCTGTGTATCAGCGAAGGGGACTGGCAGAGAGAACTAGCTTCCTTCCTACTCCTCTCAGGCAAGAGACTAAAGATCACACCCTATAGAAAAAGACTCTCTCTGGTCCCTGACCAAATCGCATAAAGACAGAAATTCCTGAGCATGGTAATGCACACATTTAATCCCAGCACTGAGACTACGTAGTGAATTTCAGGTCAGCCTGGACTAGAATGAGACCCTACCTCAAAACAACAACAAAACAACAAAAGACAGAAGTCACTGGAACTTCAGAGGTGTGGGGTCATGTGAACAATGCTGTTTGTTCATAGTAATGGTTCCTGAGGGCTCCAGAATATTAAAGATATTTCTGCCATTGCAGGGAGTCCAGAGGAAAAGTTTCATACTACAAGACAGGAAAACCAGGTGGGGCAAAGTAGAGGCATCTGTGTTCTGCCAAGGATTGAGATGGGAAGAAAGCCAGGCACCAGTGCATATTCTCAGGTACTGACCTAACAAGCCAGGCTGCTAGGTAAGAGACACAGCTTTCTAGTCCTCTTAAAAAACGATGTCTTAATGGAACACTCAGGAGCCATAGATCGTTGCTAGAAAATTTTCAGTGCCAGGGATGGGATACCTTCCAGTGAGTTGTTGGCCAGGGAGGTCCCTGATGCCCCCAAAACATTATAGGCCATTGCCGAGGCCCTTGGTTTCCCACCAGGAATTGATGGTAAGACCCTATTGCTGAAGACTCCACATATTTGGGCTGCAAGGCCACTGAGAAATCCTGCTGGAACTGAGCTGATAACCTCCTCCATGTAGACCAGCTGACAGAAAGCTGGAAGAAGCCATTCTACATGTAGTTCAATGGGAGAAAGATACACCACCAGTGAAGATACTCAACAGTGGATACTGCAAGCCTTATAATTGGCCAGCCAGGCCAAATGAGCCAATGGGTGCAATAGTGGCACGTCTGTCATGGTGGAAACCAACTTCACTCCAATTGGACTGGAGGCCCACTCCAAGGGAGGAAATACATGTCTGATACTGAAAACTTAAAACAGGGGTAGTCATGAGCCCTAGGGGTGTAACATCAGCTGTTGTCTGGGTAAGTGTATATACTATGCTTATCAAACTGCCCAGTAAGCACTTCTCTTAATATTCATATCCTTATATTAATGCTACTCTCACTTTGGGTAGAGAATCTTCTCTTTTCAGATGGCAGTGACCTTGGGACGACTCAGAAGGTATCATGGTGCTGGAAAGAAGTGACTAGAGTACCGATTAACATTTCTATCACACCTTCCAAGGCTCAGGGTCTAATGCAGAAGAGGTGGCGGGAAGAATGTAAGAGCCAAAGGAAGGGTAGGACTCCTTACAACTTGCTCCCTCCAGACAAAAAATTGCCTCGATATCCATGACCTCATAGCGCCTGACACTACCTATACAAGACCATCATAAGAGGAGGGAAGGATCATGGCATCCGAATAGAGGAGAGACTTATTGAAATGGGGAGGGGATGTGATGGAAAATGGAATTTCAAAGGGGAAAAGGGGGGAGGGCAGGTATTATCATGGGATATTTTTTATAATCATGGAAAATGTTTAATAAAATTGAGAGAAAAAATGATGTCTTGGGCTGGAGAGATGGCTTAGCGGTTAAGTGCTTGCCTGTGGAGCCTCAGGACCCCAGTTCGAGGCTCGATTCCCCAGGACCCATGTTAGCCAGATGCACGAGGTGGCGCATGCATCTGGAGTTTGTTTGCAGTGGCTGGAGGCCCTGGCGCACCCATTCTCTCTCTCTCCTTTATCTCTCTGTCACTCTCAAATAAATAAATAAAAATAAACAAAATATTTTTTAAAAAGATGCCTTCATCAAAATAAGAGAGACTGATTGAGAGGGGGAGGAGATATGATGGAGAATGGAGTTTCATAGGGGAAAGTGGGGGGAGGGAGGGTATTACCATGGGATATTGTTTATAATCATGGAAGTTGTTAATAACAAAAAAAAATTATGTCTCATGCCAGGCGTGGTGGTACACACCTTTAATCCTAACACTCTGGAGGCAGGGGTAGGAGGATTGCTATGAGGTCGAGACCACCCTGAGACTACATAGTGAATTCAGGTCAGCCTGGACTAGAGTGAGACCCTACCTCGCAAAACCAAAAAAAAAAAAAAAAAAAAAAAAAAAAAAGTCCCTCTTCTCAGGCCTTGCACTTCGGGATTATTTGCTGCTCTATTTCCTTCATTTTCCTCATTCTCTTCCTAATAAGTCAGAGAGTAAAATATCCAAGGGCTGAAAGGTAAGAGACGTATCTCACTGCTCTTCGCTTCTGGGAGCACACGTGAGACATACCTCTCCTCATGCCGCTGCACCTGAAGCAAACTGCCAAGATGGAGAGGCCCCACCCCTCCCTGAGAAGGGCCTGTCCCTTTTCCCAACCCTTCATTTGAGTCTTCTCCTCCTCCCCTCCCTCCCTATGCCCATCTCAGTACCAAGTTCAGGAATTTTGTTTTGTTTTGTTTTCAAAATTTTTTATTAACAGCTTCATGATTATAAAAAATATCCCATAGTGATACCCTCCGTCTCCCCACTTTCCCCCTTGAAACTCCATTCTCCATCATATCCCCTCCCCATCTCAATCAGTCTCTCTCTTATTTTGACGTCATGATCTTTTCATTTTGTTTTGTTTTGGTTTTCCAGGTAGGGTTTCACTCTAGCTCAGGCTGACCTGGAATTCACTATGTATGTAGTCTCAGGGTGGCCCTGAACTCATGACAATCCTCCTATCTCTGCCTCCCGAGTGCTGGGATTAAAGGCGTGCACCACCTCGCCTGGATAAATTTAGGATTATTTTGCATCCACTGTGACCAGGCCAAGCTCTCTTATCTCTATCTCTACTCCCTCCAAACCTCCCATTATTTCCCAAACCAGGGTACCACTTGATGTAGCTCTGGGCCTCAAGACACCACCACCTCTCAATCCCTGAGCCACTTGACAAAAGGAAGAGGGAACCCACACAGCCATACATAGGGCCTTTTAGCCTTGCTGCACCTGCCCCCCCCCCTTACTCACCAAGTCCTGATGTGTACTTCTGTGGCTGGGACCATGTGAGGCCCAGTGCGGACGGGGAGTGAGCGGCCATGGTGCTCGACCTGGGCGTTCCAGGCTTACTCCATCCCGAGGAGACCTGTGAGGACTTCTGTGGAACTTCTGTGGATTGGAAAGTACATGTGGCCTGCTTAGGACCTCATCCAGAACGTGTATGTGTGTGTGTGTGTGTGTGTGTGTGTGTGTGTGTGTAGATTGAGCCTAGGGCTTCCCCCCATGGTAGGCAAGTGCTTCACCACTGAGCTATATGCATATATCTCCAAGGCCTCCCTTTTATTACTGCTTTCAGTTCCTGAAGGAGCCATTTTTTAAAAGATTTTATTTTTATTTATTAGAGACAGAGAGAGGGAGAGAATATGAGAGACAGAGAGAGAGAATGGGCACGCTAGGGACTCTAGCCACTGTAAAAGAACTCCAGATGCATGCATCACCATGTGCATCTGCCTTACGTGGGACCTGGAGAACTGAACCTGGGTCCTTAGACTTTGCAGGCAAGTGCCTGAACTGCTAAGCAATCTCTGAAGGAGCCGTTCTGTGGCTCACCTCTGGACACTCACTCTGCCTGGAATACATCTCTCTTGCCTTCCCTTCCACCACCATCTTCACCTGTTCATCTGACTTCTAGGCTCAGCTCCTGCAGCCACTCCTCAGACCCCGAGGCTGAAGTTGCTAACAGTGTGTGTGCCCTGTGACACCTTCTGCTCCTGTCCCACAGCCTGCTTTGGAATTGCCAGTGTGATGCCTTATCTGGTAGTTCCTTCTGCCACAGGTCTACGTTCTCCTGTAGAGAACCAGAACACTGTCTGGTTCCTCCTGGACCCTTTCTGGGCGCCATTTGTAGTCTCAACAGCAGAATACCTGGGTCACTGGTGCTGAGCAGAAACCTTGAACTTCCAGATTCGAAGGAAGATCTGACTCCTGCAAGAACAGAGGCAGATGGAGAGTGGAGGTGGGGCAGGTCTGGTGGCATCACATTCTTTTGCCTATCTGAGAACTTCTAGGCTCTAAACAGGTGTGAATGACCAGGGGTGAGCATGGGAGCATGGAGGTGGGCTTCTGGGCAGCCACACCCACTTACCTGTGCTGGGAGAGGCTGGCCCTGGGCTCAGACTGCTGAACTCTCCTGAAACAGATCATCTGAGGCTGAGTGGTCTGCTACCTCCTACTGTTTTGTCCCCCTCTCTTCTTCCTCTAATCGGGTATTTTCTGGTTTCGATTCTTCTCCTCCACTTCAAACCATTTCTCTCCTACCTCTTTCAAGGCATATTCGACTGGACCAGGCCAAATGAGCCCCTGAGAGCTCTGGCTTCGGAGTCACTCACCTGTAGTCAGTGAACGATAGGCCTAGAGATCCCACCTCTCGCCAGATGTGGTGGCACACACCTTTAATCCCAGCATTGGGGAAGCAGAGGTAGGAGGATGGCTGGGAGTTAGAGGCCACCCTGAGACTACATAGTGCATTCCAGGTCAGCCTGGACTAGAACAAAAAGAGAAAAGAGAGAGAGCAACCCCTCCTCTCAAGTCTTTCCTAAGCTCCCAGGCCCAAATGTTGGAGTGAGTTCATCTTACCCTGAGAGGTCTGGGTTGGCATGGGCTGGCATCTGCAGCCTGCAAGAGAAGGCAAAGTATAGATCAGCTTGGTAAGTCTGCCCAGCAGAGCACACAGGAGAACCTAGGCCTTTTGGCTACCCATACCTCTCATGGGGGAAGGCAGACACATTTTGA